>NC_133435.1:21738132-21855632 GCF_011762505.2 Arvicanthis niloticus
ATCGTGGGCATCAATGGCGCCGAGTTTTCAACTTTCATTTCTACCTGCTTTACAAGGTTCATTTCTGCTAGAATCAAGGTGAGTTTTCTCTGCCTCTCCCCAAAGCCCCTAATTAGCTGTAAATTAATCAATATCCATCAGTTTCACAGGAGAAAGCATCTTAATCAGTTTGGTTATCAGTGGATGAGGACTCTATCCTGCTGGATCTTTACTTCAGATTTGGGAGAAGACCGCACAGTTTGAGCCAAGCTGTGGTCTGAACCCAAAGCATTACAATGCTATATTGATTGATGGAGAGGAGAAAGCATCCAGAAGTGACTAGTCTGCCAGATATCTACAGCATCAATGGAAAAATAGGAGGAGTGGTTCTGAATAAAAGCCTTTGGCGATATATACTTCCTCATTAAACAGCTTCCACTCAGAATAAATGAGTGTTTCTTTTTTTTTCTTATTTTATTTACATTTAAGATGCCATCCACTTTCCCCATTTCCCCTCCCTAGAAAACCCCTGTCCCATGCCCCCCTTTCCTTTTTGCTTTTATACAATTTTTTAAAAATGTTAATCAAAGGATTTATAAGTTTGATAATGCTCAATCAGAAGCGTAACCCAATACCCAACCTAGATATAAAAAACTATCTTTGACTGGTGGAGACATGTGAACATCTGCCTCCATGCCCCCTCTCTCTTTCTCTCTCTCATCACCTAGCTTCTCCTCTCCTTCATCTTCTCTCCTTACTCCATCTCTTCCTCTCAATACTGCTTCCCACTTAGCTCCTCCTACATATCACTCTTCCTGTTAAAGTAAAACTTTTCTCTCAAAGTACAGTTAGAGCATACTTATTCCTAATTGTACCAGTGAGGTACAAGATAGTCCTAATACCCAGTCCATCTAAATGAGTGTTTCTATTGGAGCAACAGCATCGGTTTATGGACATCAATTTCTGTAATATTCCCACTCCAACTGCTTGACTTAGTGGTCTTATTTCACAGCATGCACCAACTGTCTCCTCTCACTGTAAGAGTTTCTAGCAGACTCCTCAGCCCTGATACTGTCTAGCAACCCTGTTAGCTGCTCTGGCTCAGTAACAGAGCTTGGGGTAGTAGTTACTTTTCTCACTGATGTAACAAAATACCTGACAAAGGCAACTCCAGCGTTAGGGTTTTCTCAGTTTCCTGCTAGTGAAACTGACAAAGTAACCATGATAACCCCCCACCCGCCCCTGCATCCACCCTGGCCCCCACCCCAGAGCATCAGGCCAGTGTAGACACATGGGCAGACAATTTCTGAAACACAGCTGGCATCTTGGCATCCTTTCTATAGGTGGATACGATCTGCTTAAACACAAAAGTAAAGTAAAACAGAACTAGAATATGAGAGAAAAAAATAACAATTAGGGCAAACATGTAAGAAAAAAAAGTAATTTCCAATGGCATCGAACTATTTCCCCCAAGTCTTTAAGAATTCTCTGGTTGAAATAAGTGATTATGCAAAAGTCCTTTATTGACAGTCTCTCGGCACAGCAGTGAGCACCTTTGAAATCATGTAGAGGTAATTGTGAAAGAAGTTACATGCATAAAAATTACTTGTCTCATGCAGTGAGGCTCATAAATCAGTCATAGTTAATGCACCTTTAGTTTTTCTTATTTCCGTAGATTACAACAAAGATAAGCTGGGGTGTGTAACTCACAGACCCTGGGGAGACCCTAGCTAGGGTCTCGCGGACAAATAACCATGTGATGAGGCCTGGGTTTGGTTGGGAGGAGATAGTGAGGGCATTAGGGAGGCTACCACGGCTTCTGCATCCTCTTCCTGCCTCTTGGTTTCTTGAGAAGAAAGACTTGATCTTCTCAGGGATACAAGGTTCCTTATCCAGCCTCTTTGCCTCTCAGTATATCACTGTGGTTGAATCGTATCAGTCTCTATAGCATTGATGCTTGAAAGGGTTGCTGGACCTAATTGTATTGCTCTTGGAAGCTCCTCTGACTTGAATGTGGAAACTACTCAGGAAATTCCACTGGCTTGTCTGGAAGGAGACTAGAGGTGGGGAATTCTCTTCCTCTGGTTACCTTGGAGTCTGTAAGTGGCAATGTAGCACTCCTTTAGTCCTTGGAGAGACCCCACTGGCAGTCCCTCAGATATTTCCTTTCGGTGGCACCGCTAGCCAGTCATGGCAGGAATATTGATTGGGAGTTACCAGATGAAATATGCACGCTGGTGAACGTGTTGGGGGAAGAGCAGATTCGGCCCACAAGAGTCACATTAGAGAACAACTGGGCAATTAGGTGCCTTGTTGAGTGTTCAGGGGAGACAATTCTTGCTTCATGAAATACACTTTGCTTCGCCTTGTGGAGAATTTATTGTTCTTTCATTTGATGCGCTCTTTTAAGAGGTCGGCTTTGGCTTTCAGTACTTCGAGAATTTATTCCTTATTCCATTGTCCTTTGGTAGCCTTACTCGTTGAAGTCCTTTCTGTGTTTGAGCTGCCTCAGAGCCGATGCATTCCCGAAACCGCTTTATACGATGAACGGGTATTTTGTTTGGGATTGGAGCAGGATGACAAATCAAACTTACTCATGCTAGATGAAAGGAGAAAAAATGACAAGCCTGGTCTGTTTTCGGAAATAAAACACTCCCAAACTAATGCACCCATACAGGTCGCCTACCCCGTTCCTCCGCCACAGAGGAATCTTGGCATCATGGCCGACAATGATCAGAGTCAGCTCCGTGCTTCCCAGTGAGTTTTCAGTGTGTTCTATGAGGGAAACATGTGTCCAGCTTATATTTTCCTCTTGCGGAAACTGAGTTAACCAAACTAAGTGAACCTCACCTGGGGGGTTCAATAGAAAGTAGTTCAGATAAAATGTTCTACTTTGTCGCTTGGAAACTGAGGGCCCTAGAGCATCCCAGACAGGTTCCAGTCACAGTTCTACTTTGTGCTTCCCTCACCTTGGCTCCAAACCTCAGCTACCCTGAAATTTGTCTAGTTCCCCAAATGTACAGAGGTCGTTTACTTGTGACATTTTCATCGCCTGGAATCTTTTGTTTATATTCGTCTTCCATTTTTCTCATTCCAATACTTATAAACTATTTTTAAAAATTAATCTTGTTTTCAGAAAAGCATTTTGCATGCTACCTACACTCTCACCGCACTTTTGATTGTATAATGCAGAATTCCTGACGCAACGCTTCCTTGCTGCACAGGGCTGTGACCAGATTCTGAGCACATTGACTCAAATTGCTAGGATGCACTGTGGCCTGACTTAACTTTCCCATATAACTACAGTTATTCTGCACACCAAACTATATGTCTGTCTTCCTCAACTTCAACCAACAACTTGGCGAGAGGATTAACTTCTGTATTTTGGAACACACGCATTTTCACACAAAGAAACGAATAATTGAGTGAATGGTTGAAGCTAAGGTTGGAGAAATGAATGTTGATTTTGTTTTTAACCCAAACTGGAAGTGACAAATATATAAGACCCAGATGCCTTCTTCTTCCTTCCCATGTGCAGAAAAGATTTCCTGATTGCAGAAGGCTCACTAGGCTGCCCTGCCTGCAGCCTAAGCTTTTGGAGACTCACAGTTCTGGCTATGTGGCTACTCAGTGCTACACTGAGAGTGCTTGGTCTCCTGTAGTAATTACGGGACTAGATGCATACGTTAGTACCTAGTGTAGTTATTCAAAATAAGCTTATGCTAACTAGCCTTTTAATCTGAGTAGTAAGTAGAAACAGCTGAAACAGTTGTGGTGTGGCCAGTCTGGGTAGTCTCTGCCTAGCCCTCTAGACCTGCATGCGGAGACTGCCCAGGTAGAAGGCATCCTTGGGCTCATCTGTCGTCTGATGACCAGCTGAGTTTGGCAAGGCACATAGAGGAGAGCAGAGAGAGGCCAGGTGCTTTTCTCTGTGTGAATTGGTGTTTTTACTGAAGGCCACAGGCCTTGGCATTCTTCACTGCCTGCCTCCTCCTTGCTCAGTACCTCTCCCCTGAGTCACCATCACCTATGCATTCTTCTTTGTGGCGTTTGCTAAACATTTCTGCCTATGAACTTTTGTCCGTACATTAAACCTGCCTCAGTTTACTCAATTTGAGGATATCTCTGTTCCCCCTGGTGATCTTGACTATCATCCCCCCCGATACATGTATGGTCGTTGCTGCTTTGCACACACATACACCACCCATGTGAAGTACTTGTCAAACCTTAATTTTTAAGATTTTAACAAGAGATGATGTTTCCCATCCCAGTTGATCACTTTGTGTTCCTGCCATTAGGAAACCATCAGAGCAGAAACTGGTCGTTTGTACTGTCGTTTTCAGACCAATAAAATAAGGCTCAGATAAGTGTTGCTCTGGAAACACGAGCGCATGAAGTGGTTCCTGCAGGATTCACACATGCAGAGGTAGACCTGTGCACACGGGATGTGCTCACTGCAGCTGCCTCTGTCTTATTTCTCAGGTCTTGCACAAGGCAGATAGTAAAGAAGGATATCAGTTAAGGTGGGTCTAAATAGTGCTCCAGTTCCAAAAGGACTTATTGTTTAGTTTGGCTTGTGTGTATGATGTAGTGTGTGTGTGTGTGTGTGTGTGTGTGTGTGTGTGTGTGTGTGCGCGCGCGCGCCCATGTGTGGGTGCATGTGTGCGTATGTCTAGAGACCAGAAGTTCATGTTGAGTATCTTCCTGGAGACAGGGTCTCTCACTCAACCTGGAGCTCACTGATTTGTCTAGACTGGTTGGCCAGTGAGCTTCAGGAATCCATACATCTCTGCCTCCCCAGTGCTAAGATTACAAGTGCATGCTGCACACGCCTCTAAATGAGTGGTGAAGATCTGAATCTCAGCCCGCCATGCTTATACTTCACCATCTGAGCCATCTGACAACCCTGGAGAAACACCATTAAATAATGAATGAAAATTTCAGACTCTTTGACTTTGAGATTTTTAAATTCTTCCTTCTTACCGACAAATGCCTCTAATCTCCACATGTGCCCACTCTTGCCCAAATTTAAGTCCATGTACTTGCAATGCATTTCAATATAGTTTGCAAGAATCTGATTGGGATTTACAATCGATTCCATTTTAAAAGGAAATTTTGTCTATGCAGGATCTTTTGGAAACAATTGAACTGTAGTTTCATGATTTAGATGCATTTTCTTTTTTTATTGAATATTTTATTTATTTACGTTTCAGATTCCATCCCCTTTCCCCATTTCCTCTCCCTAGAATCCCCCATCTCATCCTCACTCCTTATTTTTGCTCTTACAGCATTTTAATTACATGTAAGTATTAAGGTCAGTTCTAGGTTGAAGAACTAGCAATACAATAGATTCAAATAGTCAAGGAACAAGCAAGACAATAAACACAAATAGTCAAAGAACAAGCAAGACAATAAACAAAGTTCCATGAACACTCCCATGGTCACTGTTTCTAAGGGCTTATCATGATGACCAAAATATCTGAGCCCACTTCCCTGTCCTAGCCCAAAGTCATTTTCATATCTGAAGTCTACTTCCTTGTTCTAGCCTAAAATTTAGATTCCTGCCTGAAATTACTTCTTTGTTCTAGCCTAAGATTTAGATTCCTGCCCGAAGCCCACTTCCTTGTCCTTGGCCCATGTCATATTCCTGCCAAACAGCCCATTTCCTTGTCCTTGGCCCATGTCAGATTCTTGTCAAGTAGCCCCAAAAGCTCTCAATTATAGAAACTTTTAGAAAAAAGGTTTACATACATCCTTTGTGTTTTGGCAAAATGCTATATAGTTATATCTATGTCAATGCAAACATTTCTTCAAAGGTCTTTAGCCACTGAAACACTTCATTAATTCCCCAACTAAGATAATGGAGATGACTTGTTAATAACTGGCATCTTTAACTTTTGCATAGAGCTTGACACTTTATGGATTTTAATAGTTTTTAGTCAGAGCATGAATAAACTTTTTTCGTTTGAAATAAGGACTGTTTTTCCCCCTATTTTGATGAAAACTTAAATCTGAGCAAATATAAGCAAAGCAGAGTCAACTTGGCGGAAATGAGAACATACTCTGTGTCCAGCCAAGTAGTTGAAATCAAGATGGATGTAAAGTCTGTAGAAAAGAAACAACGTTTGAAATGGCTGGGAAGGAGACCAGTGGTCCCCAGAGCCATTCTATTGTACATCTTGCTTAAAGCAGCTACAGATAACTGAACTCTGAAGCAGAAATCAGGTATTTTGGTGTAGATTACTAGTATAATAAATACTCACAGAATATTAGGAGTTGAAGGGATGGCTTTGCTATTGAAGTCGATATTTAAAGACGCTGAGTAGATTGAGAACCAGAGACTTTGGGTGACCTGTAAGAGGAGCTGATGAACATCGCTAGCCAGAAGTTTCTTCAGTAGATCAAGTGCATTCAAGTTTTAATCCAGCTTAAGTAATTTTCTTGTCAATAGTGCCAAAACACACACATTAGAAATAAATTCAACCAGAGATGTTCAAGTTGCTAAACCCAGAAAAACTAAAGAAATCTTAAATAAATAAAATCATATTCATGTATTGGATAACTCAATGCTAAGGTACCAATTCTTCCCAAATTGGTTAATAGACTGTTATATTATATTTCCATACAGTTAATGTACTGTTCATCATAATCCTGGTGCAGTTTCATTTGGTAGAAATTGACAAGCTCATTCCAAAGGTTCTATAGGAGGAAAAAAGCTGAAGTATAGAAACAGACATGAAAACATGAAGTTCAGAAACAGACATGAAAACAGAACACAATAAGAATTTATCTTTCCTCATATATTTATTGACTCTTCTTTTCCATTGTGGGTTTTTTGTTTGTTTGTTTGTTTGTTTGTTTTTTGTCCTTGTTGAAAATTAGTTGACTGTGTGTTTGGGCTCCCTGCTCTGCTAGGCTGACGTACACATGTCAGTTTTACGCTAGTACTTTATTGCTCTTAGTGTCAGAGCCTTGCATCTTAAAGTGGCAGTTTGAATGAGAAATGTCCCTTACAGTCTGGTTATTTGTACACTTGGTCCCAGTTGGTGGCTGTTTGGGAAGATTTAGGTGGTACAGCCTTATTGGAAGAGGCATGTCACCAGGGGAGGGCTCTGGGATTAAAAGCCCTGGGCTACTTCCACTTCATTCTCTCAGCTTCACACTGTGGTAAAGGATTAGAGATCTGCTTCCTGCTCTGGGTGCTAAGCTGCCTGTTGGAGCTGCCCATTGGCCCCTGCCTGCTGCTATGCTTCCCTGTTTTCTATGCTCTAACTCTCTAGAATTGTAAGCCAAAATGAACTTTTAAAATTGCCCAGGTCCTGGTGTTCTATCACAATAACAAAAAAAGTAACCAACAACACACAGTTTTTAAAGATTGAATTTATTTAAAGATTTAAAAATTTTAATTCTTGTGTCTGTGCAAGTGTCTGGATGTGGGTCTGTGTGCACATGCGTACCTGAGACACTGAGACGAGAAACTGTCAGTCAGACTTCCTGGAGCTGAGCTGACAGGGTGTTGTGAATTGCTCAGCAGACATGATGGGCGCTAAACTCAGTTTCCCTTCAGGAGCATACTCTTACCTAATAAGCAATTCATCCACCATCTGTCTTATAAGTTTAAATCACAAAATATGATTCCTCTATCTATCTTTTGTGGTTCCATGAATATTTTAGACTATTTTCATGTCTATGAAGAACATAATCAGAATATTGAAGGGCCCATTGAACCTTTACGCCCTACTTTTAGCATGAAAAGTTCAGCATTATTAGTTCTAGCCTCTGAGCCCTCTGAGTCCTCTCTAAGTGATTTTACCAATGTACTTTTGTCTATTTTGTATCTTTTAGTGTACTAATTTCTCACCTTTTTGTTTAAATTTAGAAGAGTCACTTCTTTCTTCAGTAGATAGCAATTAATACAGAGACCAACAACCGGTCAATAAGCAGAGAAGAATACACTGTAGAGTGCTTGGTTCCACATGGGACGTCTACATCATAACCCCTTTCCCCAAGGCTCAGGGATCATTGAGGGAGAAAGGACAGAAATCCTGTAAGAGCCAGAGAGAGGAGAAATCTTTAGCAAAACAGTATTTGTCAGACACAACAGGAGCTGTGCATACAACTGTGTGCACACATGACTGGATGCATAAGGCTAGCACAAGATCCGACCAGCCAAAATCACAGCAAGGATGGGGAAGGGGTTAAAGAAGTCCCACCCCATGTATGAGGAGCTATTGGCAGTTGACAGCTACAGTGAGAACCAGAGTCACATCGGGGATGCAGGACCTGAGAGGCTCCTCATGCTCTGGTGCCTTGTCGCTTAACCTCATACTTACAGGAAACACCAAGTGGATTCAGTGGATATTAAATTTGAAAGGGGGCATGTTTGGAGGGAAAAGTACAGGGGCAGGATAAAAGAGAGATTGGAGGTGGGCAGATTAGATCAAAGCACACTACACGCAATTATGAATATTATATAAAATATTTCACACAAGAGTAGAATAATGGTAGCTAAGGGTTAAGAATACCAGAGGAGACGGGCAGAGAGGAAGTTGATTAACAAATAGAAAATTATAGTTACATAAGAGGAATAAGTCGCAATGTTTTAAAGTTCATCAGAGTGGCTAAGTTCATAACATTTATATCTTATGAACTATTAGATTAAAGAAAATCAAAGTTTCCAAACATAAATTATCAATATTTAAAGAAACAGAAATGCTGATGATCCTGATTTAGTCATTGAACATTACACATCCACAGCGTCACACTGTAACCTGTTTTTCACATTGTCACACAGTAACCCGTTATTATCCACATTGTCACACTGTAACCTGTTATCCACATTGTCACACTGTAACCTGTTTTTATCCATATCATCACACTGTAACCCATTATTATCCACATTGTCACACAGTAACCTGTTTTTATCCATATTGTCACACTGTAACCTGTTATCCACATTGTCACACTGTAGTCTGTTTCCCACACTGTCACACTGTAACCCATTATTATCCACATTGTCACACTGTAACTCATGATTATAGTTAGCTATAACAGTTGTCAACTTGACACACCTGGGAAAAGGGAAACTCAACTGAGGAGTTGCCTCTGTCAAATTGGTCATTAGGCATGTGTGGAGCATTGTCTTGGTTTCCAATTGATGTAGGGGATACAGTCCACTGTGGGTGATACATCCCTAATCAGGTGGGCCTGGGATGAATAGAGAGCTTGCTGAGCAAGCCATGGGAAGCAAGCCTGGGAGGAGTATTTCTCCATGGTGCCTGTCTCTGCCCCTGCTAGACTTCCCCTCAATACGGAAGATGCTTTTGCTCACGGTGTCTTATCATAACAGTAGAAAAACAAGATACCCATCAATATGAACCATTAGTATATGTCAGCAAACTGTAAAGCTGTTTATATTTTAGTGCATATATAATAGTGTAGATTGCTGTATATGTTTGGTTTTTTTCATATGTTTGTTTTAACATAACATGTTTACTTATTCTCTGGAATATTCCCAGCACACACCCTGATCACACTCATTTCTCAGTTCGCCCATGTCTACCTCCATTTTTGTGACCTCACCCCAAAATAAAAATAAAAATAAGAATTAAACAATAGGAAAAAAACCAGAAAATAAGTCGAATTTTTATTATCTACATACTCACTGGAGCACGGTCAAACTCTCAGAGGCCTGTCCCTTAAATAGAACTGAGTCCTTTCCTTCCCACAGCTCCCCCAGAGGCCACTGATGGGGAGCTCTACTCTTGAGCTTCCCTCTCACACATTTTTTTTGGACTTCTTTTGTTTTTTTGGGGTTTTTTTGTTTCTGTTTTATTTTTATTTTTTTATTTTTTATTGGATATTATATTTACATTTCAGATTTTATCTTCTTACCCCACTTCCCCCCACCACCCAGGAACCTCCTGTCCCATCCCCCCTCCTCATGCTTTTTATGAGGATGTGCTCCCACCGATCCCCCCACTCCCACACTTTTTAAGAGTTCCCATTGCCGTTTCATCTGAGATGTTTTAAAATTTTGCTTTTAAAATTTATTTAACCCTGGGGCCACTCAGAAGAACATTGTTAGGTTCACGCACACCTGCGCCTTTTCAAAAACTTCTCCCAGTATCAATTTCCAGCTCTCTACCATGGTTGTTGAAAATAATACTGATATCATATTGATCTTAGAATCTGTCGTTTTATTTTGTGATGTACTATGTGGTCTATCCCAGAGAGTAGCTGATGAGCAGTAAAGAAGAATGCTGGGGCTGTCTGTTTAGTCTTTCCCTAGATTTTGTGTTGGGAAGCTCCATAGAGTCCTTGGGGACAGATAAGGCACTGTTTGGACACCAGGGCTTAGACTTAATCACTCTGGGAGGCCTCTGATATCTTACATGAATTTAATGCACACCCCTCTGCTACAAACTGCCAATGTTCTCTCAACTTCTGATCTCTCCTACCACCTCTGTATGTGGTCTCTCTCTTCAGTGAGGCAGTCTACACAGTAGTGGGGTTGTGGTAAATATGGACTACTTTCTCTTTCATTTAAAGTAGATTGGTAGTCTTTTCAATAGACCATTAGAAGAGTAACCACTCTGTATGATTTAAGGAGACTCTGAACTTTGACTGTGTACTCTATAATATATGGCTGGCTTGAAGCTCTGGGGTCAAGGGTTAGAAGTAAAGAATTTATTGCTAGATTATGTCTCCTCTCACTTTTAAAGAGATGGTATATTTGGAACATTAAATTATGACTGTTTTTTTTCCTTCCAGAAACGGTCTTAGAGAAGATATACTAAATTAATATTTTCCAGTTGCAGTCAAACCCTTCTCACTGTTTGCCGTATTCTCAGAAATGATTGAAGGGAGGAAGACTTAGGGTAAAGAAAAAAAAGCTAAAGCTCTAGCCAGTGGTGTTGAGTTTAGGGTTAGGACTCCCTGCCCACCCACCCCCCCAAATAGATACAGGCTGTGGTAAATTTGCACTTTCTAGTTTGGAAACACTTCTGGTTTTGAATGTGCCAGGAGGTGATAGGAGGCAGAAACATTCCAGATACTATTGTAAGAGAAAGCATTTTAAAGAAAACTCTTTCCTTGTGGTTGTACCACCATGAGCAATGCAAAGTACAGTCGGGTCACGCCACCTCACATCATTCTGAGGGTGACATAAATATCTAGGTGCTCAATGGCCTCGTGCAGTGTTCAGAAGGTGCTCATGAGCCAGATGTCAGTCCCCTTGCTGTCAGATGCTGTATCAAACGAGTGTGGTCTCCGGAAGTTCAGTTCTCAAGCCAAGCTAAGATGATGTGGAGTTGGGGCCATTCTTCTGTGGACCATCATTCTCAGATGTTTCAGCTCTGTTCCCCCTGACCACCCCCCAGTGTTAGCCCACTCAACGCTTCCTTGAGATTATAATAAAGCAAACACAAAACTCCAAATGACTGTAGGTGGTGCACACTATTCCTAACATGCTTTGGTAAGCCACTTCTATAAGAATTATGAGGATTATTAGACGTCTTTTTACTATTCATGTGCCAGCTATTGTGTTAGGCATGATACCTAGATTATTTTTCTAACTCTTATTCTAATCTCATCAGACAGTAACTCCCCATTTCCGGGATGAATGTCAGTTCTCAAGGTGTTCCAGCAGATGAGGAAGAACACGGATTTGAACCCAGTTTTGTAGACTAATTTGTATCTTCCCAGCCATTCTTCCTGCCTCTCACATCAGAGCCAAAGCTCCACCTGTCTCAGCACACAGGTTCACACAGCTGTCTATCCTTTTGTGAACCCTCCCCCCCCCTACTCCTCTCACCAGCAATTCAACACAAAATTAGCATAACCTACAAAGGCGAATTCACACACGCTTACCCAGAAGCAGGAGAACAGGAAGCAGTGTAAACCATGCAGTTTGCTTGGCTTCCTTCCTAGGGCCAGACTAGATGGAAACACTGAAGGAACAGGGATGAGTTGTAGTAGGGAATTACAACTGCAGTCGAAATTACTACTGCACTTAGGAGATTTATGTGAGCTGCGCATGTCAGTGGCAGGCAGCCATTGTGGTTGGAGGGACTTTTAGGTAAGAAGAGGCCAGCAGAGGGGGTCCAGTATATTAACGCTGAGAGGACCACAGAAGGCAGAGGAAGTGGGGTGGGGAGCAAGTAGATAAAGTACAAGCACAGTCATCACACATGCTGTTGGGTTTCAAAGGTGAATCTTGCTTGCACTGGACCATGAAACTGAGGATGAGATTTGTCCAGAGGACATGCTTTTCATTCGGCCACACAAAAGGCCCCGGATAGCCGCGTTCTAATCTCTCCCCTTGTCTTACACTTATATCGTTATTCAATGAAGTAATAATGTTAAAAGCAAGACAATCTATAATGCACTTTCAATAAAACTCTGAAAAACAGTCATTGATCTTCCCGTATGTTGGCTAGCTACCCCCAGCTGCCTTATGGCTCTTGATGGTGGAGGCGGTTAAATGACCAAGATACTTAATATGTAAGTTATGAAACATTTCCACTTCCTTATTTACCACTTAGTGGTCATTAAAAGAGAAGGAACATCATCCTTTCCCAGGTGATGTAAGATGGATCTTGGCTTGAATAGAGTACTCATTTATCAATAATCAATTACTCAGTTAACCATTAAAGATAATAATCATTTCCACCACACTTACAATAAAACGCTACAAATGTCAATGAATCATTATTTTACCCTAGGGCAGAACTTAAATCAATTTCTTATTACCATTCATTTTACTTCTGCAACTGTGATGGGCATTTGGAAATCCAGGGTATAAGAAAACCCTTGGCTGGTGGCAGTGTTTGGAGGTAAGAACGTGCTGCTGGGATTTGTGGAAGCCCTGTAGATTTTCCTGCAGACAAGGCATAAGTGTTTTCAATGTGCACATAGCGTTTTGACTTGTGTTTCAGTACTTTCCCATGTTTTCCTTCCGCCCTCAGGAACATTCATTGGGGATTCGCAGCTGAAACTGACTCAGAGTCCTCCAGCTGATGTGCTTCTCCCTTTCCTCAGAATAAACCCAGTTTTATTTTGTACGTTACATTAAAAGCACTCGGCAACAGCTCACAGTGGTGGAATCACGTGATGGAGATACAAGGTCATAGGCCTTCCATCATGCTTAGAGCAAAATAAAAATGTCTTGAGACTGACAGGACCCCGAAGGATCTGGGAGTCTACACAGTCCCTTATCTCCTCATATCCACTACACCGTGTTCATCTGCTGACATTACTCCACGACTCACAATCTATGTCACTGTCCTTCCATAAAGAACCTGAATTTCTTACCCTATTTTACCTGCTCAGCATCCACGTCCCCCTCCAGGATTTGGTCCAAGGTTTTCTTCCCTTGTTCTGTCCAGTTCCCGACATATGTCCTTACATTCCGTTTCTTTTACTATCATTTACCACAGTGTTGGTTTTATATGTGGTAGACTGACAGGTTGATGCCATTTCTGAGTCCTCCACTAAACTGTGAGCTTCTTTGGGCAGGGTTGTGTCCACTTTAAGATATATGTTAGGGTACAGATACTTCATTGCAGCTTTGCAAAATGGTTTGATAAACAAATCATGTGTCAATTTAAGAAGGATCCAGAAAAGCATACAGTTAAGGTCAGAATATAGGAACTATGGTCAGCAGCTATGAAGAATGGTCACTAGGATGCACCGAGTATGCCTTAGTTTGTTTTGTATTGCTGTGATAAAAAAAACACACACACACACACACAAAAACAACAACAACAACAACAAAAAAACCAAACAACTTGGAGGAGGAAGGGGTATATTTCATCTTACCTCTTATAGTCCACAATGGGCCGAGCCTCCTACATCAATCTCTAGTTAAGAAAATGCCTTCTCATTGAGTAGGCTAGCCATGACAGGGGGTAATTTTATGGAGGTATTTTCTTAATTGTGGTTCCATCTTCTGGGATATCTATAGCTTGTGGCATGTTGACAACCATTGCAAAAATCAACCATGACATCATGATAACACTGTAAGTTCATTAAACTCTAATGAAGTTCAGAGGCCAGAAAGATGCCACAGATAAAAAAGGTGCTTGCTGCCAAGCCTAACAACCTGAGTTTTGTCCTTAGGACTCATGTTGTGGAAGGGAAAACCCGGCTCCTGTAAGTTATCATCTAATCTCTTTAAGTGTGAGCAATGGCACACAGACACACGCCCATGTGTGCATGAGTGTATGTACACGCAAACCGACCAACAACCAACCATTAAATCAGTATAATAAAACCTTAAAGAAGAATGTGATGTTTGGGACGGGAGTAGTTCTGGCGGTAGGGCAACTGCAGTGTGAGCATGAGGATCTGCATCGAGGTTGCCAGGGCCCACACAGTCAGGAGTGGTAGCATTCCTGCAATCCCAGGGCTCCTGGGGGAGGTTGGTAGAGAAGGGAGAAACTCTGCATCCTCAGAGCAAGGCAGTGAACAGCAGACTGTCTCCAGCTAGGTGGAAGGTGAGAATTGCAGGCAGGTTGCTTTGGTGCACTGTGAAAAGTTTATCCTTGTGTTATTCAAATGCTGATTTCTCTGCCCTCAGATCTTGTTTCAATCTGGACACAGCATTGTACTGCTTAGGTCAAGAATCTCCCATCTCAAGTTTATGTAAACAATTCTTAGAGAAAAGAAAATAGGGTGGGATGTCTACCAGCCAGGAGGAGAGGGGTTAGGAGATTCAGATCATCAGGAGAAGAAGAGGGTTCAAGAAGACACTGTGGGGAAAAAACATCTGAAGCTCCAAAACTCAGATCAATAATAAGATACAAGTATGAAATGGGACTGGGAGGCAGCCAGGTGAGCATAGGAGGTTAAGGTAGATCGTTTAGCTGCTCAACTATTGAGATGCAGCTTGAAATAAATCTTGGTTTCTTTGTGTGGTTATTGGGGACTAGCAAGGGTAAAGAAATACAGCTACTAGATTAATTTATGACATATTTATATTAAAATAATCAATTTTTACAGAGAATTGTCATTGGAGGTTGGTCTCTGACTTCTCTGTATATACATGCAATGACATGTCTACTATGACGACGACTACTACTACACACACACAGAGAGAGAGAGAGAGAGAGAGAGAGAGAGAGAGAGAGAGAGAGAGAGAGAGAGAGAGAGAGAGAGAGAGAGAGATGTCTGCCTGCCAGGCAGAGTCAAGGCAGGTCAGGGTCTGTTGGCAAATTTCCTGGCTTGCTGAGTCATGGAATGGTAAGAGATGCTACATGTGGGGAGCCGACAAAAGGTGGCTATCATCCATGAAGCAGTCTTGAGCCATATACCCTGACAAGAGACTTTATTACAACAGCCTACAACAGCTGAGCACACTCTGATAACATCTTGTTTTAGATACCCAGGATCTTCCCTTAGGTGTGTGAGACTTAAAGGTGTGATTTAGAGATAAGACCTAAGGGTGTGACTTAAGGGCATGACTTAGAGGCGTGGCTTAGAAGTGAGATATATAAAAAGTGAGAGGCAGACAGAAGAAATTATTATTAGGCATTATTACTAAGTATTAGGTACTTGTAGTAGGCACTTGAGACTCGAGACTTGGAACTTGGAGGCACTAGGGACTAGGAACTAGGGACTAGGAACTCAAGACTTGGGACTTGGACTAGGAGGAGAGACTGAAGAATAAATGGGATTGAATCACACTGTCTGGTCTCCATTCTTCGTGTCTGTCCTCACTCTTTCTCTTGCTGAACCCCGACCTGTGGACCAGAGCAACTTGGGGCAGCTCTAACAGTTTAGCCCCCAAAGCTTTTGGCAGTGCAGGTTCCAACATTGACAGAGTGGCAGGCAACATTTTTGGTGCCCAATGTGGGGCAGCTCAGGCTGCAACATTTTTGCTCGCTGCTCAAGGTGAGGGGCTGAAGACTCTATTTACCTTGGTGGAAGGAACCGGAAGGTTTAGAATGGGAACAGACATCTTATGTATGTATTTTAGCAAATTATTTCTGTTAGCTTTTGGTTTTGTTCCTTGTGGCACTATAGTATAAAAGGCTACGAGAAATACACTCAGGCCTGGTGTGGTAATGACCTGCACCCTTCCCATATCTGTCTCTTGCATCTTTTTTCTATCTTTCCTATAATCATTCTCACTCCCCCTCACAGAGGACTGTTCGACTTTGTACTGGCCAGTCCAGTACAACTCCCATTAGCTGCCAAATGACCATGAACATGGTTCTTTGTAAAGAACTAAAAATGGGAAATTACATGACACAGTGTGATTCCTAAAGGATGAAAATGAATTTGAGCGTGAATAACAAAGTACTACACAAAATGATCCATTTCTTTCCTGATAAATAATATTCTTTTTGAGGATTCTTTTAAGCCACCAATTAGGAAAAATATTATTTACTGTCTCTTGCCTATGTTTACCGAGAGGAAAGGAGCTGGGCCCTCTTGGCTGGCTCAGTCTTGCAACAAGGACTGAATTGCAGGTAGCACTTCTCTGAGCTTATAGACAGGCTTGTTGACTATTTGTTGTACTCAGACTCCCTTAGGCTGGGAGTCCTGATGCTCTCATATTGGGAGATCTCCCAAATATGCTTCATCCCTCATTTGTGAGGATGCTAACATGGAACCATAAAGTATGAGCTACCAGTTCCTTATTGGGTCCATTTTGTGGAAAGAGGGTATGTGCTCACTGTACTCTGAGGACCACAGACTTACAGCTAATCACATAACCCCACCTGAGCACAGCCTCAGGCCCTAATGTCTGATGAACACTTAAGTTAACACCACTATTTTAGATAGTTTTATTTGCAGGTACTGAAGTTGTTTGTGAGAACCTGTCATTATAATCTATTAGCAGGTGAATAAATGCAGAGATGCCTCAAACGTTAATAATATTTTTACATATTACTAAATTAAATATGTTACTAAATTTAAATTTAGTAGTTCAAGTTACTAAATTTAAAATATTTTCATGTTTTACTGGCTGGATTTGAGTGTCAACTTGACATAAACTGGAGTTATCACAGAGAAAGGAGCCCCCCCTTGAGGAAATGCCTCCATGAGATCCAGCTATAAGGCATTTTCTCAATTATTGATCAAGGGTGGGAGGGCCCATTGTGGGTGGTACCATCCCTGGGCTGGTAGTCCTGAGTTCTATATCAAAGCAAGTTGAGCAAGCCAGGGGAAGCAATCCAGCAAGCAGCACCCTTCCATGGCCTCTGCATCAGCTCCTGCCTCCAAGTTCCTGCTCTGTGTGAGTTTCTGTCCTAAGTTTCTTTGGTGATGAACAGCAATGTGGAAGTGTAAGTTGAGTAAACCCTTTCCTCCTCAACTTGCTTCTTGGTCTGTGGGGAGCCAACAGAAGGCGGCTATCATCCTTGCAGCCATCTTGAGCCATATACCCTGACAAGAGATTTGATTACAATAGCCTGCAACAGCTGAGCACACTCTGATAACATCTTGTTTTAGATACCCAGGATTTTCCCTTTGGTGTGTGAGACTTAAAGCTGTGATTTAGAGCCGAGACTTAAGGGCGTGACTTAAGGGCATGGCTTAGAAGTGAGACATATAAAAGGCGAGAGGCAGATGGAAGAGTTCAGTACAACTTGGAGTTAGTTATTAGGCATTAGGTTAGACACTTGCAACAGATTATTAGACATTAGACACTTAGCACTTGGAGAAAGAACTTGGAACTTGGAGGCACTAGGGACTAGGAACTAAGGACTAGGAACTCAAGACTTGAGACTTGGACCAAGAAGAGAGACTGAAGAATAAATGGGATTGAATCACACTCTGTCTGGTCTCCATTCCTCACATCCGTCCTCACTCTCTCTCTTGCTGAACCCCGACCTGCAGACCGGTGCTGCTTGGGGCAGTGTGGGCTAACAAGTTAGTTCCCAAGGCTTTTGACAGTGCACGTTCCAACATTGACAGAGCGGTTCTCAACATTTTTGGCGCCCAACGTGGGGCAGCAAGCACGAGAGACCAGTGAGGGACGTTACTGGAAGAAGGATCTGCCAAAAATTCAGAAGTGAAACAAAGGTAATCACTTCAAGAATCTGCCACTTCTAGAAAGGTAAGTCATGTTAATGAAAATGGGGCAAGAAATAAGTCAGCCTGAACTCAACTCTCTGTTTTTGTTTTGTTGTTTGCTGCTCACATGTGTTAATTGTCTGCTTTTGTTTCATTGTTTGAATGCTGTCTTTCATGTTCAAAATAAAAAGAAACGTAGTTATCCGAAATTAGAATCTAAAACACAACCAAAGGTTGATGATGATTTGTCAGAGTCAGATTGTGCTGACCTAGAGGAAGAGGCAGCCGAACATTATGACCCTGAATGGCCCTCTTCCCGAAGACCCCCTCCCTATGCACCTCCACCACCAAGTGCTCCTCCAATGGAGATGGTGGTTATAGATCCCAGATGGGAGTTACAGGAAAAAATATCTGTTCTTAAACAACAAATAGAGTTAGAAAAAGAATATCAGGACTTAATTAATTAGCTACAAAAATTAAAGAGAGGGAAGATGTCTCAAGAGGTAAACTGCAAAAAATCCCCCAGCTCCTTGTATTCCTCAACCAGGAGTCCAAAGACAGTACCTATCACCTAGTTTAAGATTACCCACAGATCATCCAGAGAAGGGAGATGCTGAGGCTTTCCCTGTATCAGAAACCAGAGACAATCAAGGAGTTGCTTGGAGATATCACACAGGATTTAATTTTCAAATTATTAAGGAATTTAAAAATGCAGTATCACAATATGGTGCCACTGCTCCCTTTACTCTTGCATTGGTCATGACATTTTATGCAGGAATATAAACCCTGACTAAGGCACATGTATTTCTGAACCTGAAGTAGAGTGAGTCAGAGCTAAGAAAAGTAGGGAAGGAGTTAAAATTAATTGAGTACTGTCTAGTACAATGGTTATCAACTTTTGTAATGCTGAGGCCCTATAACACAGTTCTTCTTGTTGTGGTGACCCCCCAATCATAAACTTATTCCATTGCTACTTCATAACTGTAATTGTGTTACTGTTATAAATCGTAATGTAACTGTCTTACACACAGGATACTGCTATGTGGCCCCCAAGGGGTCATGACCCACAGGTTGAGACCTGCTGCTGTGGCTCCCAAGGGTCATGACCTACAGGTTGAGACCTGCTGCTGTGGCCCCCAAGGGACATGACCCACAGGTTGAGACCTGCTGCTGTGGCCCCCCAAAGGGTCATGACCCATAGGTTGAGACCTGTTGCTGTGGCCCCCCAAGGGGTCATGACCCACAGGTTGAGAGCTGCTGTTGTGGCCCCCCCAAGGGGTCATGACCCACAGGTTGAGAGCTGCTGCTGTGGCCCCCCAAGGGGTCATGACCCACAGGTTGAGACCTGCTGCTGTGGCCCCCCAAGGGGTCATGACCTACAGGTTGAGACCTGCTGCTGTGGCCCCCAAGGGGTCATGACCCACAGGTTGAGATCTGCTGCTATGACCCCCCTCCCCAAGGGGTCATGACCCATAGGTTGAGATCTGCTGCTGTGGCCCCCAAGGGGTCATGACCCACAGGTTGAGACCTGCTGCTGTAGTAGCTTCTCTCCACACCTCTGAGGTTTAACTCAATGAATGTGGAGTCTGATGAATGTTTCTTTCTGAAGAAAACTCCTGCTTCATAAATGAGAAAAGTCTCACTTTCTCTATATAGTTATTTTACATATAAAAAGGCTTTAATTATAATTACCAAATTAAATCAGCCTTATAATGAGTTGAAAATCCGTTCTGAAGATGAATCTCTTAGAGCTATGTCACTCAAAAAACACATTAACATTTCATTATACATGAAATTCTCTATGATTTTAGAAGATGTGATTGAAAGGTCGTTTTGTCTGTGAGGTCTTGAGATGCTGTTAGAAATGATCTCCAAAAAGTCCTTTTTTGGAATCATCATCGCATCCCATTCTGTCTGGTCCCAGGGGCTTTTACTTCTTTTAACACGCAATCTTAAAATTAAAAGTTGTATGATTCAGCTTATTATAACGTCTTGCTCTGAGAGAATTAATATAATTTCTTCTACCTTCCTCTTGCATTGTATTTTCATGTTAAGAAACCTTAAATCATCCCCCATTGTCTATATGTAAGACTCTTTAATATACTGAATCACATCTCGTTTTAAATATCAAATAGTTGTAGAATTAATCCCAAATCTATTTTACATGGTAATAGGTCACGTGTTTTCAATCACTGAACTTCTTTTAATCAGTTCATATGCTCCCTGAATAATTATATTGTAGGTACACTGGAAGAATATATAGTATTTTCAATGTGTTGGTTGTCTAGGATACCTATGTGACTTAATTATTAGTAAAATATTGCAATGAAATATAATGTCTCTAGGTACAAGTTATGATTTGAGTCTGAAATCTTCCCACAGGTCTGTGTGTTTGAACAATGGTCTCCATTCAGGGACGTGTCTAGGAGGTTGCAGAAGCTCTAGATGGCAGGGCTTGGCTGGGTGAGGTTGGTTGCTGGAGAAAGGCCTTACTTAGAGCATCACACCCTGGCCCCCCCCAGTCCAGCTTTCTGCATTGTGATTGGCTGAAATGTAAAGAAGGTCAGGATATGACCCTTTCTCTGGTGAACGGCTTTGCCAGGCCTCCTTTGCTATACTGGACTGAGAGATCCCAGAAACCATGAGCCAGATGAACCTTTTCTATTGAGTTGCTATTGTATTAAAGGTACTGTGACCTTTAATCTGTATATTTATTTATTTCAAAAACATTATTTCATTAATTTTTTTTTTAATTTAATAAGAAAAGTAGAGGATACATAGTGAGACCCAGTTGTCTTAAAGCTGTCTTTACATTGTATAGAATTTATCTATGATTAATTACTAACCAGTTCACGGTGAGGAGACATGCTGATAATTGATTAAAAGAAGTTCAATTAGGCTACCACTTCTATCACTCAAATGTGTAGACCTCTAATTGTGTTTATAAGGTATCTATTTGACACTAGTTAATAGTGGTGAGTCTGTTCTTAGCCTATACCTTCCCAAATTCACTTCCAGATTTACAACCTAGAGCAGCAGTCTACAGATCTGTTTAGTTTGAGCTCAATTTTACTTGTACAACTTGAACACTGCCATCCAATGGATATTCTTTTTATAAGCTACTATACTTATGAAATTAAAAATTAACTTTGAAAAAATTTAAAGGCAGTTTTATTAATTGATTTATCAATAAGAATAACAAAGGTGTTACATGCTAATAAAAATAAACAAATAATCCTATACTTCTAAAACACACACAAAGGAAAGGGTAAGGGTGGTATTGTCATCTCTAAAACTTTTGTAAATCTTTTTAAGGTACCTAAAAGTACATGGAATTCATGATTGTTTCTTCATACAATCTGATGCCATTTATAGCTCTATGTGAAGCATATGAAGAAAGTAGCTTTCTACATGTAGTTTCAAAACAAAGTATTATTTCATAGCTATTTTCAGAAAACTACAGTTATTCTTTTTGATACTTTATTAAACTACACATGTTTTCATAAAGCTGGTAGCAGTGTGAAACTTAATATTTTTCAGTTGAAATCATTGTACTCTTGCACAAAAATGAATTGTGCTGTCTTATATTTTGAGAACTTGATCCTAAGCTTGTATGTGGTGAGTTCATGGTATTAGCCTTTGGACAATACTGGTTCACTGAACTATCTAGCTGTGGTGGTTTTAATAAGAATGGCCCCTGTAGGCTCTTATATTTGAATGCTTAGTCATCAGGGAGTGGCACTATTTGAGAATTGGGTGGTATGGCCTTCTTGGAACAAATTCTCTCTCTCTCTCTCTCTCTCTCTCTCTCTCTCTCTCTCTCTCTGTCTGTGTGTGTGTGTGTGTGTGTGTCTTCTTGGGGATAAGGCTGTAGCTTTAAGCTACTTTCCAGTTCCATGCTTGCTACCATGCTCCCTACCACTGATAATGAACAGATCATCTGAAGCTGTAAGCAAGCCTCAGGTAACTGGTTTTTTCTGTGAGAGCTGCCTTGGATGTGGTGTCTCTTCAGAGCAACATAATAGTGACTAAGACACTAGCTATTAGAAACACTAATACATGTGTTGTCAATGTGCTTTACAGATCATATCATAACGGTCTTTAGATATTGAGAAATTGTTGAGTGTGTGAGGGCAGCTAGGTCTCTTCAAAATTTTAAAATTTTTCTGAAATTTCAACTTTTGTATGGATGATAAATATTGTTAATTGTTTTTTTTCAAAGTCACAAACTCATGTTGATGAATGTAATTCTTTCAATTCTTTAGGTCAAAACCAGTTGTTCTTTAAAGAAAAGAAATGGGACTTGGCAGGAGAATTCAGAGACTAATGGCGGATTAAAGTGCTAAGAATCAGTGTGTGTCGAGTGGTGGACCCTCTACAGGACAATTATTACCTCCTCTGAGGTCCAGATGACACTGGGAAACTGGGAACAATGTAAGAGAAAGAAGGTCCAGAGGAGGAACATGAGTTGTCCTCTGGCAACACACAACCATTTCACTATTGAATTCATAGAAACTTTCTGCATGCACTGGGCTAGCACAAGACTGAGCCTAGGGCCTTAACTGCCCTTGGTAAAGGACTAGCTTGGCTACTGATGCATGTTGAAGAAAAACATCATTGTCTTCAGTTGTGAGGTCACTGGGGAGCCCACCAGGATCAGTAGGGTAGCTCTACAGCATAGTCACCAATGGTTAAACTCAGCTGGGTATAAAACAAAACAAAAGACAGGACTGTGGAAAAAGGGCTTTCCTTAGGGAGGAGGGGCACAGAGAGCGGTGGGAAGAGATAAAAGGGTAAGAGGCAACAGTAACAATAGTAATCAGAATATATTTGGGAAATTGTTAAAGTACAAGGTTAATGATTAAGAAATGATGTTTCCAAAGAGTGTAAACACACACACACACACACACACACACACACACACACAGAGCTTTTTTTCCTGAGATGACCACCAGCTCACACATAGCAGAAGTGTTTAGTGACTCCATGCCATGTTGTCACAAAGATTGTTAAAACATGTGTGCTGGAAGTTGAACATTACTAGACTTCATTTGTGTTGATTTATAAAAGAACATTTTTTTTTTTTTTTTTTTTTTTTTGCGAGAAACTCATACTAAGAAGTTCAAAGTCATAGTTATGAAGACCATAATAGTAGTATGGTCAACTATTATTGTTTATAATAAGATTACACATCCCTGCTGTACCTTCAGTAACTAACACCCCTATTACTCCTTTAGCGTTATATCTTTATTATGAGCTCACGGATGCCATGACACTTGATGCTGCCATTGTCTTTAAGTATGAATGTGTTATTTGTTGTTTTTGTATTATCAGTACTATCAATATAGTGTAAAGGGAAAATAATGCTCTTATATGGGCTGTTTGGCAGGAATCTGACATTGGCCAGGGACATGAAAAATGGGTTTCAGGCAGGAATCTGACATTAGGCTAGAACACAGAAGTAATTTCAGGCAGGAATCTAAATATTAGGCATGAAAATGACTTTGAGCTAGGACAGGGAAGTAGGCTCCGATATTTTGGTCACCCTGATAAGCCCTTAGAAACAGTGATCATGGGACTTTGCTTAAAGCCTTGATTGTTCTTTGACTATTTGTGTTTATTGTCTTGCTTGTTCCTTGACTATTTGCATCTATTGTATTGCTAGTTCCTCAACCTAGAACTGACCTTAAGGCTTGCATGTAATTAAAATGATATAAAAGCAGATTGGGGGGAAAAGATGATTTTGAAAAATAAATGTTAGCTACTTAAGTAATAATAATAAAAAAAAAAAAACAAAAGAAACTTGTTTGACCTTGTGGATTCTTATGGATTCCCAGAGATTTGTGGACATTTGTAGAACTACTGCCCTTCAGAAATTTTTGCATGAGTGTAAACACAGACAGGTACACTGAAGATCATTGTGGTGTTATATAAAAGAAAAATGGGAAGATGCCCTTTGACAGAATGAACATATGTGTATGAACACATAGCGTACATGCACACATATGCACATGAATATAATTTTAGAAACGGGGATGTAGAGATTGGGAGAAAATGGATCAGCTGGGGAGGGAAGGACTAGATAAAAGAATCTAGTATTTATTTGCTTTAAAGGAAATTGTCTTTAGGTTTGAAGTACTATACAATGAAGATGGCATAAAATGCAAAGCTCACCCGGAGAGCTCCATGACGTCAGACACGTGGGAAGAAGGCTGCAGGTGAATCCGGTGCTGATCTTCTTTCTTGGTAAACAAGGAGAACAAGATAGACCAGCAGAGATGCAACTCATAAAATTTAACTTTAAATGATAGTGAGAACCAGCTTTTCAGAGATTAGGAATGCATTTTAGTAGCCCAGCCTAGACACAGAGGTGCCTAGTCTACAAGAACTGATAGGGATGCCAGTGTTTCCATGGAAATGTGAACCAAGAATAAGAGAAAAATAAAGTACCAACAAGTAAAACCTTCAGAACCAAGAAGACCTGGGATTCTAGGAACAGAACAATTTAAATGGGATGGGTGGAACTATATATAACTTTAAAATACGTTATTAATGTGCCATTGTAGCATAGAACTATTCCGAGATGTAAACTGGCTGTAGATTTGTGCATAAGTTGTTTAAAGACATCGACTCCACTTGCAACTTTTAAATCCCTTCTTACGTCCTATTCTAAAATAACCCTATGAGATATTGCTAGAAAATATTTGACCTACATGAACTTACCCTGATAGGTTTCTCTGCCAAGGAGATGAACCTGTTGAAGCCAAATCAGAAGTATAAAGGCAGGTTCATTGCAAGGCAGCTCTCGGGCAAGTTCACTGGTCTCACGGGTGGAGGTCAGGGAATTCATGTTTTAGCGTGGGCTAAAACAAGGAGATTTTATGATTTGGGCATGGGATGGACAATATTTGAGCTAGGAGCTTGGATTATGCCCGTATAAGGTAAAACAAAACAAAACAAAACCCTGAGCCCCTGGGCAGGCACTCATGGGTGGGTAACTGGAAAGTTGGAGACGGGGAGAGATGACATGTTAGCGCCATATTTTCTCCTTGCTGGTGGGGTTGGGGAAAGAAGAACAAATTGGGTTTTTTTTTTTTTTTTTTTTCATGCAGGGTTTTAAGCAGGAGTTCCAACCAAACAACCTACATTTGTATTCAATAATCTAGTTTTTTGGATAATCCAAGAAAGCAATGCCAGTCACAGAATGTTGTCTGAATGAATACAGCTTGTTTTCTTCTGACGCATACACTAGATACACACGGATGATGTCTGCCTGCTCACAGACTCCTATGATACAGCACAGATCTGTAAAGGGGTGGGGGGTGTCTGAAGCTTTGCTTGGTGTGGTTTCTCCCACACAGAGCTCTGTGTGGTTCTGGGTTCATCTAACCTACCAGACTGTAGTTTGATGTTCTACAAGCAATTCAGGTAGCCTGGACTCATCAGATATTTAATCTCTCTCTTTTGTCACTGATTTGGACTGAAAGGAGCGGGTGGTCACAAATGAACTGAGTGGAAAATTCAGAGACGCCTTAAGTAAGGTCCTTGTGACACAGGACAAAGTCAAAGACGTGGGTGGGTGGGGGGAGGGGATGGGAACTGTCCTGAGATCAGAAGAATGGATTAAATGTGTCCAAGAAACAAAAACATGAAATAAAGCACTATGTGTCCGTTGCAAGCAAATACAGAAAATAGCCTGTCTTCAAAGCTATCTACATTCTGGATGCCTTAGCTACATCCGATCCAGCATTCTCACCGAGTGAGTGGGTTTGTAGCCGTAATACTACTTAAGTTTGACAGTATACATCTGACTATTGGTTAGATTTGTGACTTTCAAATGCAGGTACTGGCAGCAGAATATTATTTATATCCATTCATTATTTATAGAGCATATTTTCCAATGATTTTTTACTTAAAATAGCCAAAATCTAGGAAAAGCAACTTTCCAAATAGAAATACAGAGTCAAGTGATGATTAGGGGAGGTGCAGACCTTCTTATTTTAAAAAGAGACGCTAAGAAGGAAGTTAGTGTTTATCTAGTTTCTGGGAAAGTAACTAAATCCTGGCTTTGTTTGTTCAGCTGAGTGTCTAGAACTGAGTTCACTACTATAGTGCCACCAACAATTGTCTTCCTAGAAGACAACTCCAGACACAGTCTGGAGCCTTTGAGGGAATTTAGCCTGGAAGGAGCTCTCTTTTCTTCACACATTATGTGAATATCTCATGTTAGAATGGTCACAGATACACTACTGGCCACAGTGCTTTGCCTAGAAAGTCTGAAAGTAAATTTGAACCTGTATACATTCAGAAAAGAGGATCACTATATACAATATTGTTCTTAGCAAGTAATCCTTGTAGATTTTCTTCACGGATTGTACAATGCTACTGATGTGTGCAATGTGTTGATTCAATCCTTCAACAATCATATGAGATAGATGCTTTGGTCATCTTATTTTTAGGTGAGAGAAAGGGCTTGCAGTTGCCTAGGTCACACTGCTACAGAGGGTCGAAGAGGAATTTGTGTCCAGGCAACCTGGCTTCAGAATCTGTTATCACAACTAATACATGGTGATTTATTGACATATTTATATGATCCGCCAGTGCATGTATTAAAAATCTAGATAGTTCATGCTCTGTTCTTCCACATACATGGTTATTAGTGGTTTTAGGTGTCATTGCTGAGGGCTATCCATTACATTGGTTTTTATTATAGAACCCAAATTCTTAATTAAATATAAGAAACAATAAGGGAAAATTGTTAATAGCTTTTTTTATTTGATAAATATTCTACCAATCTATTTCTGGCTCTGTTTGTACTAATTGCTTTTCATCCTGGATGTTGATATTATCATCTGGCTTCAGAGACTATGTCTAGTAATTTTTGAGTGTGCTGAATTCATAGTTTGAAAACAACTATGAATTTTGTGTTGCTGAATGGTATATAGTCTTTGTTCTGGTCAGGCAAGTCATTTATTCAGTTTGACCATGTGGAAAACTGATCAGTGTTATAATAGAGGAAATCCAGAGTTACATGAGCCTCAGGGGTGCCTTGGTCCCACTACCAAGGCAAAGGGGGACACTCTGGGATGCATACAGTATGCAGGGTTCACACAGGCTCAGCAGTCACCGAAACTGATTGCTTTGTGTCATTTTAATTGGTACCTACTTGTATCTTTGCTGTGCTGAAGTACCTGGAGGAATTTAAGGGAGGAAGAATTTACTTCATTACAGAGTTGTGGAAGATGCAAGGCATCTTGGTTCAGAAGGAGTGGCTAGACAGTTCCTGCTGGGACCTCTTAGCAAACCAAGAGAAGAAATCCTGCTCACATACTAGGGGTTTTTTGTTTGTTTGTTTGTTTGTTTGTTTGAGTCCTCAGTCCAAGGGCTGGTGCCACTCACATTCAGGGTAGGATTCTCTCCCTGAGTTAGTCATCCCTGCAAACGCTCTGACAGATGTAGCCAGAGAAGTGTCTGACAATCTTCTAGGTGATCCAAAGTCCAGACAAGTCGATGTGAACAGTAGCCAACATACCGAGCTTCATGGCTTTTCATCCTGTGCACATGGTGCTGAGTTTTCAGCAACAGCAATGTATGATCCTTGCTTGCGTTTTGCAATTTTGTGTCTTCCAGTGGTGTACAGCACGTGTTCTAGCTGCAGCCCTTTAGCTCAGGGAGATTATGGTCATGATATTCTACTTGTCTTCTCCTCACCTCTTTGAAGTTCCGCAAAGAAGAAATCTAGGTAATTTTTGATTTACCTCCTCTTTTTTCAAGATCACAGGTGAGTGCTGAGTCTTTGTTTAGTACTTGAAAAGCACTTTCAAATATTTACCTAGAGTTATAGAATATATATATGTATAGAATACATATATGTAGAATATATATATGTGTATATATGTATATATATATATATACATATACATATATATGTATATTTGCTAAGAGTTCACAGCAGGAACTGTTCAGCCACACCCTCTGGACCATGATATATTAACATATATATGTTCTGTATATATATTATATATATAACATAATATATAATGTATAATATATATTATTAATATATATCACATAATCATTTTAGAAAGAAATATATTGATAAAAGTGAGTTACTTAATGTGAATTTGTATTTATGGATACAAGATAAGCAAACAACAATAAAGTGTGTTACACTTTAAAAATTTTAACAAATAGCAATATTTGAATTAAAAGTAAATTCTTCTAGGAGTAGGAACCGCTGGGAATCTGAAGCTGCCAGGGGTTAATTTACTCTGCCTTGAGCTTTAAATCATTCTGGTTTGGAGAAAAGCTACCCAAATTCTTTTACAGATCAGCAGTCTTGGCATTCCTGCCCATGGGAATCTGATGATAGCTAGATTAACAGTGTGAGAAAATTTCTCTTCTATGGGCATTCTACTGGCTGAGACAGAGGTTGGTTGGCCTGGTCCTGTTTTGTTTTTCACATAGTGAGAACCTCCAGGACTTTGTTTATTGACTTGGATTTTATTTTAATTCTCTTTACCAGTGGGTCCAGCTTGGGGGAAGGGTTGGGAGGGAGTGGAGCAACCACACTTTAAAAACACATGAGAAAAAAATGATGGAACCTATTTAAAGAATTCCAAACTCAGAAATACTTATCCTAAATCTGACAGCTATAAACAGTCCCTTTGTCACAACTCCCTAGCTGTATTTCTCTTAAAAAAAAAAAATAGATTTCAATGGCGAATGTCTCTTTTGCCAATCTGCCTCCTGGCTTGGGATGGGTGACAAGTCTTTTTTTTTGCCTATCTTTTCCTGTAATCTAGATGTTTAAAGGAGTCAGAGCCATTTTCCACCCTTGCCATGGGATGATGGGGATGATGGTGATTCTCAGTCTGTGCAGATTCTTCAGGAAACTTCCAAGTTTGGCAAGGTTTTGTGCTTGGCCTGATAATACAGGTTCCCAGTGTCCCTAGTGGCCAGTGTCATAATTCAGATATATCATATGTCATAAATCAGATATCTCTGATGTCTGGCAGAAAAGTTTGGGTGCTGTCTAAGATTTTTGCCCGCCAAAGCACACAACCACCATTTTAAACCACGCTCCCTTCACGTACTCGTGCTTGTCTGTCATATACACTTGAAAATGACGTCCTAAGGTCTTCCATGGTGCGGATAACTGTTATCACTAGGCAGTGGATATCACTTTTCCATTTTCATCTGTTTAGTTTATGTGTATTTCTACTATTGCTGCGTAAATGACTTAAACAATTGGCTAAATCAGCAAGCTTTAAAGAATAACACCCAGATATAATCCCAGCACGTGGAAAAGCACGTGGGTCGGAATGTCCATAGGATTTCAACATTTCCTAAGTGGTCATCTTTCCAGTCTCCAGCACTTCCTTAGTATTTCTCTAAGGCAGAGACACCCAGGGTGTTGAAAAATCACACATGCAGCTCTCCCCTCCGCTGCCTTGAGAGCAATGGAAAGGGAGCGACTCACAGGGGCATGCAGTACTGTGCTCACAGGCAGGATGCTCCTCCCTTGCATAAATCACCCATAAAGGGAGACCAGAGGACTCCTGACATTGCTCCTGACAACATGGAAATTCTTTTTAATGGGGGTATGACCTAAAACAAACCTTTGATACCTGATCATGATGATGGGCTGTTTATTTATTTCTTCTCCTTCGTCTTCAGCAAGAGAGATGATTAATGTACCTACCTTTCCCACAGTGGCCTCTGTGTCCAAGGTGCCGTCCTTGAAGGACATTCGATGTTTTAAAATGCTGATCCATCTAATTTTCTCTTCCAGGCTGTCTAGGGGAAGACACCAACAGTAACCCCTGAGGATTGCCCTCCAACCTGTGCTTGAGAGGACGGATCGAAACAAAAACTCGGGGGATAGTTGCTGGGACCTTCTAAAGAAGGTTTCTGGTGCTGAGGCAGAAACCAAGCCACATAATAGCACCTGTGTATCTGACATGTGGAGGCCTCGCTCCAAGACAAAATAAAATACGTCACACAATAGTTCAGGTTCTTGCACCGATATGTTAAAAAAATACTAATATTGATAAGCGTATATGGCCTAAAACTTGCTATTTTAGACATTCTTAAGTATAAATTCAGTGGGATTATGAGAGTCACACTGTTACACAGACTAAGACCCTTCATCCTCTTCAGCTGGAGTTCTGGCTTGTGGAACAATTGCTCTTCATTTGGATCCTCTCTGGCCTTGCCACCCTCCCAGTCTGTTTCCATTTCGGTGAACCTGACTGGTTGAGACAGGTTATGTAGCATCCATCGTCTTCTTGTGACTTGCTTGTCTTTCCATTATCCCCTGGGGCTCATCCCTGCTGCAGCACACGCTCATCCCTGCTGCAGCACACGCTCATCCCTGCTGCAGCACACGCTCATCCCTGCTGCAGCACACACTCATCCCTGCTGCAGCACACGCAGGAGTTTTTGTTTTGAGGATGACTCATAGCTGCTGTGTCTTATGGAGTGCACCACTGTTTGCTTCCTCTGAGGATGACTGAGAATGCTTCCACCCTGCGACTATACATAGTACTACTATGAACGCAGCTGGATTAAATATCTACTCCAATTCTTACTTTCAATTCCTATGGAGACATGTTCATAAATAAAATTCACATTTTGAATGTTCAAAGAACCACCATAAGGTTTTTTTTTTTTTTTTTTTTTTTTTGGGCGGGGGGGGGGGAGAAATAACATTTTCTTTATTGGATATTTTATTTATTTATATTTTGAAAGTTATCCCCTTTCCTGGTTTCCCCTACGAAAACCCCTTATCCCAGGTCATTACCACACCAGGCCTGAGTGTATTTCTCGTAGCCTTTTATACTATAGTGCCACAAGGAACAAAACCAAAAGCTAACAGAAACAATTTGCTAAAATACATACATAAGATATCTGTTCCCATCCTAAACCTTCCTGTTCCTTCCTCCAAGGTAAACAGAGTCTTCAGCCCCTCGCCTTGAGCGGCGAGCAAAAATGTTGCTGCCCAAGCTGCCCCATGTTGGGCACCAAAAATGTTGCATCTATGAGGGTGCTCCCCCATCTACCCACCCATCCACTCCCACCTCCCTGCCTAGCATTTCTTTACACTGGGGCATCTAGCCTTCAGAAGACCAAGGGCCTCTCCCCCGATTGATGCCAGATAAGGCCATCCTCTGCTACATATGTGGCTGGAGCCATGGGTCCCTCCATATGTACTCTTTGGTTAGTGGTTTAGTCCCTGGGAGCTCTGGGGGATCTGGTTGGTTGATATTGTTGTTCTTTCTATGGGGTTGCAAACCCCTTCAGCTCCTTCAGACCTTTCCCTAAGTTCTCCATTGGGGTCCCTGTGCTCAGTCCAGTGGTTGGCTGGGAGCATATCTGCCTCTGTATTTGTCAGGCCCTGGCAGAGCCTCTCAGTAGACAGCTATATCAGGCTCCTGTCAGCAAGTACTTCTTGGCATCTGCAATAGTGTCTGCATATGGGATGGATCCTCAGGTAGGACAGTCTCTGGGTGGCCTTTCTTTTAGTCTCTGCTCCACACTGTATTTCCTTTAGACAGGAGCAATTCTGGGTTAAAATTTGGAGATGAGTGGGTGGCCCCATCCCTCAACTGGGAGCCTTGCCTAATCTCTGGATATGGTGTTTACAGGTTTACCCTTTGTTGGGTATTTCAGCTAATGTCTTCCCCCGTTGTATCCTAGGAGCCTCTTGTTTTCCTGGCATCTGGGATTTTCTGGTGACTACCCCCAGTTCCCCATGCCCCACAGCTACACACCTCTATTCAATTTCCTGACCCTCTGTGTCTATTATCCTGTCTCCTCCCATACCTGATCCTGCCCCCCTTTCCCCCTCCCACTTCTCTCTTCCTCCCTAGTCCCTCCCACCATCTACCTCCTGTGAGTATTTTTCCCCCTTCTAAGAAAGACTGAAACATCCACACTTTGGTCTTCATTCTTCTTGAGTTTCATGTGGTCTGTGAGTTGTATCGTGGGTATTCCAAGCACTTTTCCTAATATCCACTTATCAGTGAGTACATGCCATGTGTGTCCTTTTGTGGCTGGGTTACCTCACTCAGGATGATATTTTCTAATTCTATTCATTTGCCTGCAAATTTCATGAAGTCATTGTTTTAATAGCTGAGTAGTACTCCATTGTGTAAATGTACCAATTTTCTGTATCCATTCCTCTGTTGAGAGACATCTGGGTTCTTTCCAGCTTCTGTCTATTATAAATAAGGTTGTTATGAACACAGTGGAGTGTGTGTCATTGTTATATGTTGGAGAATCTTTTGGGTATAAGCCCAGGAGTAGTATAGTTGGGTCCTCAGGTAATGCTATGTCCAATTTTCTGAGGAACCACAAGATTAACTTCCAAAATGGTTATACCAGCTTGAAATCCCACCAACAATGGAAGAGTGTTCCTCTTTCTCCACATCCTCGCCAGCATCTGCTGTCATCTGAGTTTTTGGTCTCAGCCATTTGACTGGTGTGAGGTGGAATCTCAGGGTCATTTTGATTTGCATTTTCTTGATGACTAAGGATGTTGAACATTTCTTTAGGTGCTTCTTGGCCATTTGAGATTCCTCAGTTGAGAATACTTTGTTTAGCTCTGTACCCCAATTTTTAATAGGGTTATTTGGTTCTCTAGAGTCTAACTTGTTTAGTTCTTTGGATATTAGCACTCTATCAGGTATAGGATTGGTAATGATCTTTATCCAATCTGTTGGTTGCCATTTTGTTTTATTGACAGTGTCTTTTGACTTACAAACCTTTTCAATTTTATAAGGTCCCATTTGTCAATTCTTGATCTTAGAGCATAAGCTATTGGTTCAGGAAATTTCCCCCTGTGCCAATGTGTGTGAGGCTCTTCCCAACCTTCTCTTCTATTAGTTTCAGTGTATCTGGTTTTATGTGGACTTCCTTGATCCACTTGGATTTGAGCTTCGTACAAGGAGATCAGAATGGATCAATTTGCATTCTTCTGAATGCTGACTGCTAGTTGAACCAGCACCATTTGTTGAAAATGCTGTCTTTTTTCCACTGGATGGTTTTAGCTCCCTTGTCAAAATCAAGTGACCATAGGTGTGTGGGTTCATTTCTGGATCTTCAATTCTATTTCATTGATCTTCCTGCCTATCTCTGTACCAATACCATGCAGTTTTTTTTTTTTTTTTTTTTTTTTTTTTTTTTTTTTTTTTTTTTTATCACTATTTCTCTGTAATACAGCTTGAGGTCAGGGATGGTGATTCCCCTAGAAGTTCTTTTATTGTTGAGAATAGTTTTCACTATTCTGGGTTTTGGGTTATTCCAAATGAATTTGCAAATTGCTCTTTCTAACTCTATGAAGAATTGAGTTGGAATTTTGATGGGGATTGCATTGAATTTGTAGATTGCTTTTGGCAAGATGGCCATTTTTACTATATTAATCCTGCCAATCCACGAGCATGGGAGATCTTTCCATCTTCTGAGATCTTCTTCAATTTCTTTCTTCAGAGACTTGAAGTTCTTCTTGTCATACAGATCTTTCATTTGCTTAGAGTCCCACCAAGATATTTTATATTATTTGTAACTATCATGAAAGATGTCATTTCCCTAATTTCTTTCTCAGCCTCTTTATCCTTTGAGTAGAGGAAGGCTATTGAGTTAATTTTATATCCAGCCACTTTGCTGAAGTTATTTATCAGCTGAAAGAGTTCTCTGGTAGAAGTTTTGGGGTCACTTAAGTATACTATCAAATCATCTGCAAATAGTGAAATTTTGACTTCTTCCTTTCCAATTTGTAACCCTTTCACCTCCTTTTGTTGCCTAATTGCTCTGGCTAGGACACTCAGTACTATATTGAATAGATAGGGAGAGAGTGGGCAGCCTTGCCTAGTCCCTGGTTTTAGTGGAATTGCTTCAAGTTTCTCTCCATTTAATTTGATGTTGGCCACTGGTTTGCTGTATATTACTTTACTATGTTTAGATATGGGGCTTGAATTCATGATCTTTCCAAGACTTTTAACACTAAAAGGGGTCGAAGGTTTTAAACAGCAACTGTACCATCTTATTTTAATGCTTTTAAAAAACATTTTTGTCTTTGCAGTTCTTCTAGATAGGGACAATTCTGGGCCAGAAATTTTGATTGTGGGTTGGCAACCCTGTCCCTCCAGACTTGGGGCCCTGTCTGTCTACTGGAGGTGGACTCTTTGAGTTCCCCCTCCCTACTGTTGGGCATTTTGGCTAAGGTGACCCTCATTGAGTCCTGGGAATCTCTCACATCCCAGGTCTCTGTCTGGGACTTTCTAGAGGATCCCTTCACCCCCCCCCCCCACCGCCAGAAGCAGCGTATCTCCATTCATTGTCCTGGCTCTCTGGGCTTCTCTCCTGTGCCTCCCCATATCTGATCTTGTTCCTCCTTCCTTCTCCTCCTCCCCGCTCCTACCCAGTTTCCTCCCTCCCTCTGTCTCCCATAATTATTTTGTTCCTCCTTCTAAGTGGGATAAAAACATCCTCACTTGGGCCTTCCTTCTTGTTAAACTTCTTATGGTCTGTGGGTTGTATTCTGTACTTTTGGCTAATACCCACTCATCAATAATTACATACCATACATGTCCTTTTGGGTCTGGGTAACCGCACTCAAGATGATATTTCTAGTTCCATACATTTGCCTGAAAAATTTATGATGTCCTCATTTTTAATAGCTGAATAGTACTCCATTGTGTAAATGAACCACATTTTCTGTATCCATTCTTCGGTTGAAGGACATCTGGGTTGTTTCCAGGTTTTTGCTATTACAAATAAGGCTGTTATATATATTTTTAAAAATTATATTACTGTTAAACCCCAAGCAGTTTTAAGATGTTTCTTGGAGTGTTGGGCTATTTTTAAAAATTGCACCCCTGTGCTCCAGAGCTGTGGGTGTTGCATACGTTCATTCCCATTGGCCGCAGGCCAGAAAGCCACACCTGTAAAGCCATATACCACCACTAGGAGGCAGGTGATCTTATGAATGGGGCCACTGGGGCATGTGTCATGTGCTGGAGACAAGGGTGCAATCCCATAGGCCAGTCACTCCATCCTGTGGCCCAGAGGCTGCATCTGACCGCCACAGGAGCTGCTTGGGCAGCAACTGTAGAGAAAGAGTTAGAAGCTGGGAGTGGAAAGCTTGTGTTCAGAATGTTCAAGTATTTCTAAATTCACCGAAGTTTGAAAGCTGCTACAGGCTCCTCCCTCCACTCTAGTCTATAATATGGGGTGTTTACACTTTCTCTGCTTCTCTCTGTCTTTGTCTCTGTCTTTCTCTGTGTCTGTATCTATCTGTCTGTGTCTCTGTGTCTCTGTGTCTCTGTGTCTCTGTGTCTCTGTGTCTCTCCCTCTCTCCATCTCTCTGTCTCTGTCTCTCTCTCTCTCTTTCTTGTCAGATCCCTGTGGCTTGTGAGAGATTGTCATTCTGTTTGGGTGTAACCCCATTAAATCTAAATCTTTTATTTAATTACAAAACATCTCTGGGTGAATACGTTGTGTCATGACGGCTGTTTAAGGTCTGTTTTCCCCCGGTTCCAGAGTCCTGAGCCCAAACTTCAGAACCCCCATCAAGCCATAGTACCTTCCTGAGGACAGAGTGGTGACAGCCTGGCAGACACTCGAGTTTGCCTCAAGCTCTATTAAACAGAGGACAGTCTTCTAGTGAACCAGATCCCAGGGCATGGGTCAATGGCTCCTTAGCTTGGGTAGGATCTAGGCTCAGGATGGCTGAGATGCCCCCCTCCCCCATTCGCTGACCTTTTGCTTCACCCCAATCTGAGTTCTCCATGCTCTTAGCATTTGGATGGTGGGATCCCACTAAGCCCTGAGGAAGAGGGCGGTAACTGAGAAATCACTTGTCCACTTAATTGCTAATAGTTAAAGCTTTCTATCTTTGACTCATTCTCCTAAGTGTGAGCTGAGGGAAGGACGAAGACGTAGAGGAGCCCCTAGAGACATGGCCAACACCACTGCAGCACAGCAATATTTGGCCTCCGAAACCTACCACAGTCAACAGAAGTGATGCCACTCTAACAAACAATTGACTCTCCTGTCTCTGGAACCCACCGCCATACTGCTGAGTTCACAGGGAATGAGAATCTGTAACCAAGTTTCCAAGTCAATTTCTAGGAAGCTGAGCTGACCTCAGCATTGCCTGATCTGGGTTCAATTCACTCAGTCAATACAGTTGACCAAGCAGTTATTGTACTTGGGAAAACTGTTATCTTCCCGTGTAAGTATTATGTACTCACTATGCAAAGGTCTGGGTGTATGCTTGTGACTAAGGCAGCTGCTAATGTGTGTGGAAGTCTCTAGTTAATAAGGAAGCTATTAGCGACTGTCAATGAGTCTGGAGACAACAGTGAAAAGGAGACAAAATAAAGTATAAGTGCGGTGCCTTCTTTGTACTTAGACTCATGGAGAAGACACTGTATCCAACACCTAGACAATGGGACAAGAGCACCCTAAAGGCAGAGACGCAGCTGGCTTCAATTGCTTGCTCTCCTAGACAAAGCCTCAAAGCTGAGAAAACAGGAAGAAGTGGCTGGAGACCTGAGTGGTCAGACAGGCAGCAGTGAGGACCCAGGACCTGTGAGGTTAGGGGGAGGAGTGCCGAGCTGTGCAGGAGAGAGGCACAGGGCTGGAAGCAGGAAGTGCAGGGGAAGCTCACTGCCCACCCAGCCCCACCCCACCCCACCCTACCCCAGCCCTGCCCCAGCTCTGCTCCAGCCCAACCCAGCCCAGCCCAGCCCAGCCCAGCCCCCAGTCTGTCTTGTAGGAACCATAGTGCTGGGCTTTTCAAAATCAATTTGTTTATTCTTGAGATATCTCCTTGACTATGCTTTCAAAGACTAAGGACTGTGCCATGTCATAAGTGTGGTCCCCTGAAGGGATCATTGTGATTAAAAGCTTGGCTTAAGGGTGACACTCTTGGGATTTACAGTGCAAATGTCAGGAGGTACAGCCAGGGATGCCCTGGACGACTAGGGAATGGCTAAAGGGAACAGTGGGTTCCCCTCTCTCCTTTCCCTTCTGGGGCTGACATATGACTGACTCTCTTATGTGTGCCCCCCTCACTAGAAGTTGCCCAGTCCTGAACTTGATTACCTAATATCATAGATTAAGAACCTTTCTCTTTATAAAGTTGGTGGACTCAGAAACCTCATTATAGTTATCTAAGGTTGACTAATACAGACTGTTTCAGAATTTATTTTAACATCTAACAGCTAAATCACTGTTTGTGCACAACGTTGTCGTCCACAGAAAGTCATCTTGAGAACTACTACTCTATCTCCCCCTCGCTTTGGTCGGTGCTCTACAGGCAGGGGTGTGCAGAGAGGATTAACTCAGGGGCTTCACACAAGGACTACACAGGAAACAGTATTGTATCTGGCATTTCTGCTTACTTTACCATATAATCTCACCTGAATAGAGTTAGAAGCATTTTTCTATGAATTATTTATTTGGGCACATGCCCCGTAAAACATGTAATGTTTCTAACCCTTTGGGACTGCGGGGGTTTCTGCGACATAGATTCAGAATACAGTCTCCATGGTTGTGATTTACCAGTCACCTGCTCAGCTTCTTTGCAGCTCATGTAGGTAAGGAGGCTACACTGCTTTCTGGGAATTCACGGTGTGGGTATATATTTTATACTATCACAGCAGAATTGTTTTGAATACAGTTCAGCCACAGGATTATAGCTCTTCGGAGGAATACTGGAGCAATAATTCTGCCGAGCACACAGTCCCTCAGGAACACGCACATTACCTTCCAAGAATGACTCTGAGATGATCTCTCCTTTCTTTCTTCATGAGCTTCTTCCAGGATGGTAACACGACCTGGAGCCAGATGCCAGGAGAACTTTTATGTGCTAGGAAGGTTCCCCTCACAATTCATTGCTCTGTGCAACATAGACTTATTCCTCGGAGTTGGCAGTCTGGGGGGGCCTAGCTGTTCAGAACTGACTCTGAGTGTCTGGTGGCGAGGTAGTTTCAGCTTTGCAGATACTACTAATAATAATCTAGAGACTTCTGAGAGGAGCAGCGACCCTGTGCAGGGATAAAGGGCTGGGCACTTTGTGTCCTCTGGCACTGCAATCCTTGGGCCAGTTACTTTCTCAGAGACAAGACTTGAGACTACACCCATAGTGAATAAAACCCAGTGAACTTAGTTCTCAAGAAAATGTATTTTTGTAAGTTAGCCTCACAGGATGGTGCACAGAAACCCAGTCATTTTCAAAATTCAAAATTAGAGTGTGGACTTTTATCTCCTTATGAGTTGATATGTATTCCATATTTATTTAATTTATATATTATTTAATAAATATTTATTAAGGGTCAAGGTTGTGCTGGATACCAGAAGTGCATGGGCAGACAAAAGAGACTTGAAGTTTTCGGTATTCTGGGGACCCCATTGTTATTTGTCATTCCACCCATCTGGAGTCAGAATCAAAGCTGTCCATATGAGCCAGTGTCCAGTCTAATCTCTGGGTTCCTAGTCTGTTTTAACAAATGATCAAATGTTGATGGCCTGAAACAGCAAGAACTTATTTTCTCCAAGTTCTGGAGGCTATAATACAGCTCCCTGCCATGTGCTGGATTCCTTAGAAAGCTGTAGGGTTTCTTGCCAGTTACAACTTTTGGCTTACCAGTGTCACATGGTACCCTTCCCTATCCCTACCAGAAGAGCTAGTCATTGCAATGAAGACACACTCTAATCCAGCATGAACATTCCTTAACCAAGCAACTTACAAAGACCCTATTTCTAAATCAAGTCACATTTTGAGGTTCTGAGGAATGTAAGTATATATTATCAGATATCACCTATACAAAATAATAGGATTTTTATATTTTTACACATATCCAGGGCACTTCAAGTATAGTTACTTCCCATCATTCTCTCTTGGCTACCTGCCTCCTGATTGCCCTGCCCCACATTAGTCCCCCTTTGACCTCCATGGCATCTCTGACTGTCTTAGTCAGGGTTTATATTTTTGCACAAAACATCATGACCAAGAAGCAAGTTGGGGAGGAAAGGGTTTATTCAGCTTACACTTCCACATTGCTGTTCATCACCAAAGGAAGTCAGGACTGGAACTCAAGCAGGTCAGGAAGCAGGAGCTGATGCAGAGGCCATGGAGGGATGTTACTTACTGGCTTCCTTCCCCTGGCTTGCTCAGTTTGCTTTCTTATAGAACCCAGGACTACCAATCCAGGGATGGCACCACCCACAATGGGCCCTCCCACCCTTGATCACTAATTAAGAAAACTCCTTACAGCTGAATCTCATGGAGGCGTTTCCTTAAGGGAGGCTCCTTTCTCTGTGATAACTCCAGCTTGTGTCAAGTCACACAAAACCAGCCAGTACATTGACTTTCTGAGAATGGTTTGTTTCACCCAGTATTATGATCCCAAGTTCCAGCCATTCTGGCAAACAACGCAATTTCACTGTCCTTTATAGTGAATAATGCTCTAAATACTCCAGCTTTGTTTTCAGTGCATCCAGTGACAGGTGTGTGGACTGCCTGCCTGACTTGGCCATTGTGAGTGGCAGAGCAATGAACACAGGCATGTAACTGTGCCGTGTGCAGACTTTGACGCCTTCTCATACATACCAAGAGGGGCTGAGTCATATGGCTGCCCTAAGTCTAGTTTATCAGGAACATCTATACTCATTTCCAGAGTGGCAGCACCAGGTCACATTCTCTAGCAAGCTATGACAGTCCCTCTTTGTCACATCCTCATTGGGGGGGGGGGGGGGTCTGGCTTGTTTTCTTTCTTTTTTTTTTTCATTCATTTTCTTCCATTAATGTATTCACTTTACACCCCCATCTCAGCCACTCCTTCCTCTCTTCTCAGTCCCATCCTCCAACCTCCTTCCCCATCCCTCCCTTTCCTTTTCCTCATTGAAGGGGAGCTTCCCATCCCTGGGTACCACCCAGCCCTGGCACATCAAGTCACAGCAGGCCTAAATGCATTCTCTCCCACTGAGGCCACACTAGGCAGCTCAGCTACAGGAAGGGGATCCAATGGCAGACAACAAAGTCTGAGTCAGAGATAGCCCCAGTTCTAATTGTTAGGGCACCCACAGGAAAACCAAGCTGCACAGCTGCTATAAATGTATAGGGGGCCTAGGTTGAGCCTGTTTATGTTTTTTTGGTTGCTGGTTCAGTCTCTGAGAGCCCCTATGGGCCCAGGTTAGTTGGCTCTGTAGGTCTTATAGTGTCCTTGCCTGCTCTGGTTCACCAGTCCTTCCAGTGAAGCCATTCTAACTGGGAGAGAGATGCAATAGCACATGGTTTTAGTAGTGTTCTCCTGATGACTAAGGATGCTGAGCTCGGTTCAGCTGTACTTTAAACGACTGCCTTGTCACCTCGCCCCATGTGGACTGGATGATTTGCTGTTTGGTGTTTAATTTTTTGAATTCTTTACATGTTCTTGACGTTAATCCCTCGTCCCGCGAATAGCTGGCTGCTCACTCTGGCTGTTGTTTCCTTTGCTCTGCAGAAGTGCTTAAATTGGAGGCGAGCCTATTGAGCACTCTTGCCATAATGGCCTGAGCGATTGGAATCCCATTCAGAACATCATCGCCTTTGCCTGTGGCTTGAAGTGTTTTCTTCAGTTATTTCAGTTTCAGGCTTACATTGAGTCTTTGGTCCAGTTTGAAAAGATTTCTGAACAAGGTCAGAGATAGGGACCTGAATTTGCTTTTTTACATGTGCTTGCCCAATTTTCCCAGACCTGTTTGTTGAGGAGCCTGTTTTGACTCCAACATATATTTTTGGCACCTTCCTCCTTAATCAAATGGTCATATCTGTGTGGTACATGTCCTCTGTCCAGTCCCTCCCAATCAGTGCTAATCCGCATGTCTTGATGTGTGCTTCTGCAACGTCTTTGGGAGTCAGGTTCTTTGGTACCTCTGATTGTTGCTCCACTCTCCCAGGATTACTTCGACTATTCAAGATGTTTGTTTGTTTGTGTGTTTGTTTTCTAGTACTGTTTCAGAGTGCCACGAGAGTTTTGGAGCTTAATAGGGAAAGGAGAGTAAACAAATGGTTATGCAAATAATCACAGTTTCGATCAAAGAGCCTTGAAAGAGGCATGCATCGCAATAACACTGTATATATGATGAAACATTGACCTAGACACAAAAGTCAAAGATGCTTTTTTCAGGACCAGAGTTAGCTGGGACACAAAGCTTGAGCAGAGTTGGTCAAGAGATGTAGGGGTTTGGGGTAGAGCAAGCATCAAGGCACGGAGGTGGGAATCAGTTCATCCTACTGGGAAACATTAAGACTAGTGGTCCTGGATTAGAAGTCTGGAGAAGAGACCAGTGATAGACACTTCCCTTTCTCTCTCAAACAACTTTCAGAATCTGAAGATGCTCCAGCTCATCCAATGGACCAATCTTAACAATTTCGAGGGGCAGGCAACAGTGAAAGAAGAGGATGCTGCATAATTTTGGTGCATTCTTCACAAGAGTACTAGGACATTGCACGCCTTGGCCTGCTTCATTTTAAGTCTTCGTCTTTTACTAAAACAAGTGTCTAATCCGAGATGCAAATGACATCAGTGTTTGGTTGGTCCCCCTTTCAAACTCATTTGAAGTCTTGTCATTTTTCCCATTTGTTGGATGCTTTAAAAAACGTTTTTCTCCTCCTCCTCCTCCTCCTCCTCCTCCTCCTCCTCCTCCTCCTCCTCCTCCTCCTCCTCTTCCTCTTCTTCCTCCTCCTTCTCCTCCTCTTCCTCCTCCTTCTTCTTCTAGAAAAACAAGGTCAGGCAGAACAGTGCACAGTCTCTCCAGCCTGATTTACCCAGTCCAGCGGGCTGACTCTCACTTGTCATTTTGAATCCTTTATTACAACAAAATATTATTTTAAAGCTGCACTAACAGTAATTAGAAGCAATTGAGTTTTATCAACTAACACAAACGGTGGGATTTCAAACTCGGAGTTTTGCTGGTATTTTAATGAAGTGTGTGTTAACAGTCCCAAATCTTCTGTCAGGCGAGCAGCTGAATTGCATATACAGATCTTTGATGGAGCGACCATGTGTTAACGCTCACGGGTGACAGGCTCACACTTTGGCTCCTCACAACCACACTTCACAGATGTGTCTCCCAGGCACATGTTATTTTCTCTTTCTCCTAATGAATACTAGGATGGTCCCCACACTTACTCTTAGAAAGTTTTGGGATTAAAGATGAGCATTCCTATGGCCACCTTTTAGTGTTAGATCTTTAGGTATGAATAAAGATGACTTAGGTTTTCTTTTTGTCGAACTGCCTCATTTCAGCCTAGAATCGAAGAGGATACATAATCCAGAGTACCTAGACTGGTTTTGTGAGAAGCAGGAAATCAAGAAAAGAAAAGAAGAAAAGCAAGAGGAGGGAGGATCCTCTTTCACTCAACGTGGAGACTTTCAGTGGAATGGAGAGCTGCAAAAAGCAAAGTCTCTTTTAAAAGGAGAATCTCCCCGACCACAGAGCAAAGATCTCTAGAAAAGAGCCTCTAATGCCCCCAAAACCGCTCGCAGAAACAACACCAACAGTGTCCCTATCACCATGCTGGAGCTGAGCTTTTCAAACGATGGAAGGATGTGCCTGTCGGAATAAACATTAGTCAAGAAATAACCGGATCATTGATTGGACTTAGATTTAGGTCCACTCAGCATGCCATTTAAAATAAAATTTAGCACCTTCTATCAGCTTTCCACCTCAACAGCTGTCAGAAAATGATATGCACAGTGCATGATGCCATTTGCCCAGTGCAGTTACCCAGGTGCTTGAGGGATTTGTCCTAGAGAGGGCAACATTCAGGACTTGTTAAATCCCAACTTGGAGGTGTGATGGAGTTAACACACACAGGGTGGTCCTTGACCATCAGGGAATGGGAACAGAGGGGTCACGCTTTCCTCTTTCATCCCCTGGCCTGACATGTTTGAGAATATTTTCAAAACATCTCCAGACAGTCTGATGGAACTGAGACCCTGCGGTAGTGACTACTATGAAGTCTTTCTGTGGCTTTTTCTTCCTTCCCTGTTCATCCACACCAACAGGACTGCTTCCCGGAACCACATCTTTTGACACTTGTCTTAGGTTCTGGTTGCAGAAGAAGCATCAGGACCAAGGCAGCTGGGTTTAGAAGTCTGCCCGGAAGTCTGGCTCTCTAGATGAGAGACTAGAATCCTTGGTCAATCACATTGTAGTGATGCCCCCAGGGCTGACTGTCAGTCAGTGGTGGTTAACACAGTCTCTAGTATATTGTAGAATACAGCTTCTATGTTGCTTGTGTGCACAGTGGTATGGTATAGGCTCACCCAAGGCTGTGGCATTTCAGTGGATTATGGTGAATAGGAGCAGTGGTAAGCAAAGGGCTGGAGAGTGCTTACCATCTTGCGATATCACATATCAACATTGAGTGCTGAGCTTGCACTTCATAACTGCTTTAAAGGCCGTGAGAAGAGAAAACACCAGGCATGATAAAAGAAAACAGTGGAACAAAACAGTCAACAAAGCAATCGGAGGCCTTCTGTGGCAACCTTTAAAGAGCCCTTATGTCCTTCAGCTATTGAGCATCGTGTCTAGGCTGAGTGGAAGGGCAGCTAACCTACGGAGGATGCTGAAAACTAAACCTTGACTGTTGTGTGATGGAGCCAAGATCCTGATCCTAGAATAGCGGGGTCCTGGTCTCTGCCTTGAGGATCTTGGGTAGTAAAGTATCAAGCCCTGGATTTCTTTAATCCTTCAGGCACAGGTAGGACACTGAAGGATGGTTGTGGAAATTGGTTCCTTGGTTAGAACAGAGGGTAAGAGGACATATGGAGATCAAAGGCCTGCAAGAGGATAATGTACACACGTGGGTGTGCTTGCCAGCTCCTTGCCCATGAGGCATGCTGGCAAGGTAAACATTTTGAAACTGATGTTATAGAGGGTATGGGAGAGGTCAGAGGGTATACAGAGGAGGGAGTAGTGAACACAGACCCCTACATCCCTTCACAGTTTTCTGGCAGCCATGGTTCTTAGCACCATTACTGAGATAAAGTGGATTCACTGGTTGAGGGTCTCTAACATCTGGGAGACACTCTGTGGTATCTCTGTTTACAGGATGAGTTGACAATAAAAGCCATTATCATGAAGGGTAGGTCTTTGGAACCAGGTTCCAGGGTGACAGAAGCCAGGTGATACAGTTTATTGTCTTATGCATAGTTGATTATCCTAATGGGTGATAAGGCCAGAGGGACTAGCAACATACCAGACCAGAGATCTATGATTATGGAAATAGATCATGTCATATGAATTCAGAGGCTAGAGGATGAGTACAGTGAACTTACTTGCACATTCCACACCAATGGGTCATTGGTACCAAGACCCTGATATCAGCCAAACCACTCAATGGAAAATTATAGGCCTTGCCTTAGAGCCTAGGCATTGGCGTCCTAGGAGGCCTGCTTCCAGCTACTTGCTTTCCCTTGAAGCAAGCACTCTCTTTTAAAATAAAAATTATGAAGGAAGGTGCTTTTCTTGGGCCATCATAGTTAGATCAAATGCAAGATACTACTGGTGATCCCTCCAGAGGGACCAGAAGATCCAGGAACATTTATGTCATCTCAGGGGCTTATTAAAACTGTAGAATTAACATTTCACTAAGGTCTTCTAGATTATCCAAGCCCAGAAAGCATTGCTTAGAGGGTTTAGTTCAGTGAATAGAGGAGAGAGAGAGAGAGAGAGAGAGAGAGAGAGAGAGAGAGAGAGAGAGAGAGAGAGTTAGTTGTTTAGCTGATTCACAGTGTGAGGTATGAGATGATATCAGGGACATACTACACAAGTTTTTGGACCAAGGAGTTACAATGACCCAGCAAGTGGAAACAGGTGGAATTTTGACCAGTGCAAGTGCTTAAGATACACTCAGCAAAGCTAAAAAACTCTAGATCTGGGGTAGAGGAATGGCTCAGTGGGGGATGATGGCTCAGTGGTTAAGTGTGCTGGCTGCACAGTCCTTCAGATCCAGTATCACAAGAAAGATCCTGTAACTCCTGATACCTTTTCTTGGCTTCCCGATGAACTTCCTCCCCACTCATGTGCACTTGCACACACATGTGTGTACACACGAACACAGACATATATACATATACACACAGAGATAAAATATTCTTTTCTTAAAGCCTTCAAATTTAGGGAGAGATGTGGTATCATACTATCACATAAGCAATGTTTTCCCAAAACACAAGTTGGTGTAGGAGGAAAAAAGAAACTTAGCATCAATTGTTATCAAATACAGGGAATATTCCACAGTATGTATTAACTGTGCTCAAGTGTATTCTTCTTCTGGGAATCTTTGTTATGGGAATTATCTGAAATGTGATCAGGGAGGCTAATCCACAAATTCTCACCATAGATGACTTATTGAGTGCTTGCTCTGTACAGAGCAACGCTAGACTGCACAGCAATTGAGTCAACTTTTATGCTCCGAGGCTCGGATGGTTATGTTCTTCTAAGTTTACAGGACTACCAAGTAAGAAGACACACCTCTGAATGCAGGTCTCTTTAGGATGTGAAGACTCTGTTCTACACAAATATCAAAGTGCTATGCAGCCACTTAAGATGACGTTTATAGCTTTAGGATAGCTGAAGTAGACAATGCCCAGAAATAATCATGCATGTTAAGTGGGAAACAAACACAAGACAAAGGCTTATCAGGAAGTCGGGGGTTGTGGCTCCATGGTAGAATATTGGCCTAGTGTGCACACAGCCCTGGGATCAAACTCAGTAACCCTCAGGCCTCTTAGAGAGAGAGAGAGAGAGAGAGAGAGAGAGAGAGAGAGAGAGAGAGGAGAGAGAGAGAGAGAGAGAGAGAGACAAACAGTGAAATAAAGGGAAAATATCAGGAAGATATTACAAGAATTAATCCCACATTGCTATTAGAGTTATTGTATGGTGAGTGGGGAGTGACCATTTTCTGTTCCATGACGATTTTCCAATCTTTTCAGACTTTTTAAAATCAAAAGCTTAAATTACTTTTAGTATTTTGTTTTCTTTGGAATTGTGTGAGTCTGTGTGTACTTACGTCTGTGCGCATGTGTTTATGTGTGTGATTGTGTCTCTGTGTGTCTATATGTCTCTGTATCTGTGTGTCTGTGTGTCTCTCTGTATGTGTGTCTGTAGAGTCTATGCCTGTGTCTGTGTGTCTGTATGTCTGTGCCTGTGTGTGTCTGTGTGTCTGTGCTAGTGAGTGCAGCTGCCCAGAGAAAAAGGAGCACCAGATCCCATGTAGCTGGAGTTACACATTGTTGTGAGTCACCAGATGTGGATGGTGAGAATCAAACTTGGTCTTCTACAAGAACGAAGTATAAACCCTTAATCGCTGAGCTGTTTCTTCAGGCCTCACTCCACAGCATTTTTAAGGAAGAAAAAACAATGTCCAAGAAGAAATAGTTCTGGTTTTGTTGTTGTTGTTGTTGTTGTTGTTGTTGTTTTTGTTTTTTTCTTCTAACAGTCATAGATACCCATGGTTCCTCCTTTCATTTTTCTTTCTTCCCCTCTCCTTTCTTCCTCCCTTAATAGAAGACGTTGTAGAATGCACACACAACCTCGTATTTCTGCTGACCAAAATGAAGCTATTTTTAGGTCAAGGACTTGTTTAAATCTGTCCTAGAACCCATGGCAAATCTTAATGTATCACAGAGCCATGCTGGCACTACTCAGAAGGGAAGCAGCATCAAGTCCTGTGCAGAACTCATCTGCTGAGTGCTCACTCCCCGCAAACACGGAGGGTTATTACGTCGCTGGTATGCATCCTCCAACTTTGAAATTCCCCATGCAGGCTTCCAATCTCACCGTTTCCTCAAAATCTGCACAATTCCTTCCTCCCCGTCCTCTCTTCCCGCCTCCTCCTTCCTCTCTCCCTCCTCTCCTGTGAGATCCTCCCATGTCAAAAGCTATTTCTTACTGAGTTGTGTAACTCGGCTGAAATAAAACGGGAAAATTGTAAGAAAGACCCCTTTAAAGGAAAAAAAAAGAAAACACAAACCATATCCAGCTGAAGTGAACGTGTCACTTGCAGCATCCCTGTCATCTCAGTGGATGACTTTTTTTTTTTTTAATCCTGTTCCCAATAAAATTATCATAGCCTTTCATGGAGCGCTTCAGAGGCCGTTTAACTTCTCCCTCATTTACACACAGCGTCTCTGTCTTTCTGTCTGATTTTGCATCACTTAACCCAGTGGAGTGTTCTCAGACAAAGGCTGCCCAAAAGCTGGGGCCCACACCGCAGCTCTGTGGTATTCATGGCTGCGATTGTTTTTGAAGACCATCTGCCTGTCATTTGTTTGCTGATTGAGTTAGTGCACCTAATAATATATTTTTTATTGGACTGTGCTAGCCAATGAAAAGGAAATTATACACTCAACAGATGGGTCACAAGCCTTTCTACCTCAGTGCATCCTACTCCTCGAGTTGGTTAAAAGCAACCAGGAAAACAGATCGCGAGGAGAATGATGGCCTGGTTACAAATGGTTTCCAAAGTGGCTCCTGGTCGCAGGGCCAAATGTGATGGTATCAGATGCTCCCTTCTTGCTGGATAGGCTTCCCTTTAAGAACAATCTGAACAGGTGAGAAATATGGAAATGAGGAGGAGACCAGCTAGTGATCACGAGAGTCAGAACACAAGAAAATTGGAGCCACAGTGTGGTCTCCCTTTGCTTTTAACCTGTGAATGGAGAAGATAGGGGTCATCCAGTTTGTTATCAAAAACATTCTTAGTTCTTGTGGGTTGAACCTAGGAGAGCCTAGGAGACTGGTCACAGACACTATACATCCGGTTGGAATTAACTACACAACAGTTCTGCCCTTGGGATACCATCTCCCCCAAGATGTTCGTTCCTTTCTGAAATTTATAACTTCTGTCATCGGAAACTCTCTCTGTCCCTCACACTGTGAAAATTCTCCTGGTCTTCAAAGAGCATGAAGCGAACCTCCTTGACTAGGATGTACTGCAGCAGATCTGTCCTGGAGGAATTATGCAGAGGAATCTGCCTCCGGCCAGTTACATTTCCTCTTTTACTGGGAACAAAAACTACAGTAATGGGCTTTTAAGCAACCACAGGGCTGGCTTTTGTACCCTCTTCATATTGAGGATGCACTTATCATAGAGATGTTGCGATTCTGCTTTGAAAAAAGTAGATTCTTCCATGAGTGAATACAAAGAAAGAAGGAAATAAAGATACTGGCAAGTGCAGTTGGAGCTCACTGGATCTGTCTGGATATTGTTTATCTCTAGCTCACCCTTCTGTTTGTTTTTCTTTGGCCTCCTGTCTCATCTTGACTTCATAGTCACATGGTTACTTTGACTTTGGTCCAAGAACATGGATGTGTATGGTCCAGGCTATGGGCTAGAAACAAAGAGGTAGGTGTAGATGGGGAAAGACCCAGGCAAGGGGCTATAGGTAACAAGGTCAGGGAGACCCTGTGTGCCGGTGACTCCTACCATTCACCGTCTATCTCCTTTGGCATTTATCTTTCTAATTGAGGAATATAAATATTTAAACAGTACTCTCTGGATTTGTCCAGCAGGCTGAACTTACATTGTGATGTTCTAGAGTCTGTCTGATACTAAGTAGCTTCATAGAGTTTGATTCTTCCCTTGAAAGTCACTGAAGCTCACCCAGGGTGCCGGTCAGTCTGGGGGGGCTGTGCCTCATTTCCTGGTGGGAAGGAACGAGAGCCCTTGGCTCAGTGTAATATTCTGGGCTCCAGTGTAGCCAGATGTTTGCCCAGATGTAGCCCTATGAGATGCGGCTCAACCCCTCACATGAACCTCAGGAGAGTCCCTGGGCTTCTGCAAATCTACGGCAACCCAGTGATGCCTGAATTCTCATTATGGTAGGCTCATCTGGCAGGTTTGCTCTTATGCAAAACTATGTATTTCTGGGCGTGTTTTTATGCCAACTCCTTATACCTAGATGTGATTGAATTTAGGATACATGCCTGAACCTCATTCAGGTGACACATACTTTAATGAGAATATTAGAAGTCTCCCAAATGGGGAGCCAGGAGAAACCATCGGCCGGAAATGGGGAGGCGCTGACCCTGGGCAGGCAAGTGTGCTTGCTTGCTGCTTATTATGACTTACCAGGGCCTGTAAACCGAATCCCAATGCCTGTTGGTAATTCAGCCCAGAGGGCCATTTTGTCCATGATGACTCAAAACTAATAAAATTGTTGGAAGAACGACATTCTTCATAATATCTGCTTTAAGGCGTGAGGACACTGGCTGCCGACCAGAGGATAGATGTTTACAGAAGGAACAACAAACATGATAGAAGTTCCACCGGTTCCCACCTACCCATGGTTTCTCCTGGCCACCCGTTTTGCTCCCCAGAGCACTTAGCAGCCTTCGTGCTCTGGGTCATTTAATACAACTCATCCTGGTGGACACCTGCTTCCGGCACGGTCTTACGCCTTGCTTCCGGCACGGTCTTACGCCTTGTTCTCTTTTTTGGCTTTATTTCGAAAGGATTTGATTCTAAGAAGGATTTAAATAAAACCAGAATTTGTCAGTGCGAGAGGAGACTCATTCCCACCGAAATCGAATTCATCAGCTGGGTCAGTAGCCGGTTAGTCTCATTACCTCCTGTGTTGAGCCCCAGGGAAGTGGTACCTAACCCCACTCCAAATCGTTCACCCACTCTCAGTGGAAGGAGCCTAGGGTCGGTGCCAAGATGGCAGGGAGGCACAAAGTTCCCGTTCTTTCCAAATTTAATTCTTTAATAATTTTTGTCCTTAAGATATATCTTCCTTTGCAAAAAGAAGTGCTGGAGGTTTTTGCTAAAAGTTAATAATGACACCTGTTTTAGTCAGAGCACGTGGTACACAGGAAACAAAGGCTCCTGTGGAAAAACTCAAGTGAAGAAGCCATGTTGAAAGGAGAGGAGGCATCAGACAGGAGCCAAATGCAGCTATGCAGGGAGGGCTAGAAAAGGCAGATGTCTTACGATCTCCTAGACAACATGAGTTCTGTTTCCCTGGAAACTCAGGTTTTGGTTCTGGCTCCTTCAGATTTTGTCTTTTTGGCTTTTCTTGCCCCATATTCTGGCTCCTGTCTCTCTCCTTTAGTAAGCAAACTGCTGGAAGAGGGAGAGCCAAGAAGGGCTTTGTGAACCCAGATCCAACTTTTACCACAAAGACGCCGTCTACATCTTCCTGAAGGTGACATGGCTAATAAGGATATTATCCCTGAGGAAAATGACTGGATTTATTTCACTCTTATTGACGAGCAGGCGGTGAACCTATCCAAACAAACAAGCAAGCAAACAAAAAACGATACATTTTAAATGTCTACAGAGACACAGCTATAACACTGTGCTCACTCTCCAGTGTCAGACCCAAGAACCTGGTATTTTTCACAGCAATGAGCTCGTTTAAATGTTTCAAGAGAAAAGTCTAAAATAAACATCAAGGGTGTCAATTTCCTCAAAAAAAGGGGGCAGGAGGGGGAAATTCACAATAAAATATAAGCAAAAAAATTTTTTTTAAAACACCAAGAAAAATACAGAAAGAAGGATTTTCCCTTTTGTTAAAGGGTCAGGCAAAGGGAGGAAAAGATCTGTCTTGGCCTCAGGTCATGGGACTTAAAACTTATCTTTCTTCTGTGCAAAAAATGTTCATTAACAAGAAAAACAAAGCAAAACTGTCATGAAATCCAGTGGGAGCAGCTCAATCCTGTGCACCTGTAAAGTGGGCTGCTGACATCTACAGTGGTGTTGCCATAGTAACCCATGCTCTTATCAAAACAGAAGGTCCCCAACCCCTTGTTCACATTTGTATGTTGGGTTACCCCAATGTCTTAGCTTTTGTGACTTGGATTAAAGGAAAAAATGTATGAAAATTTAACAACAGTTATGAATCTGTTACATACCCATTTGGATTCCTTGTTAAAAAAAATACCTGTGAGAGCCTAAAATTATTTTAAAAATAAGTGTATATTGTAGATTGTACATTAAATGATCTATGAGGTGACTGACAATACAAATACTCAAAATCCCCTCTTAGTTTATAAAATCGGTGTCCACAATGAATTAAACAAGCATTCTTGCTAACGGGCTGGGAATTGGATGAGTCAAACGAAACATTTACTGAATTTCTGATTCCCTAAAATCTATGTGGCATGTTTATAGAGTGAACTTAAGATGTTTCCCATTTTTATTCCAATATGAGTAGATACTGCTGCGAAAATAATACGAAAAGAAATTGGTATTTTGTATGGTCGTGTCTCCCTGATGTATTTCAAGCTGGAATAAGCTTTCTTCAGCTTGGTTGGTTTCTGGTCTCCTCTGCCACCCTCTTTTGGCTCCTACTTAGAAGGCTTTAGAAGAAAGTTGGCTATGAGCAAACTCTGTCTGCAAATCAAATCTAGTTCTAGACATCTCCAAGGAAGAAGCTACTCTCAATTTATTGTCCACCAGACAACCTACAGAGGAACAAACACTGAGGGGCAGGCTCTGTACCACTTCAACAAGTTATTTTTGTCTGGTAGATTCATCGTTTTATCTAATTTAAATTCAATTATTTTAGAATTTCATACATGAATATTGCATTTATATCATTTCTACCCATCTCCTTCTCCCCCATCCAGCTCCTCCATTGTGACCTCCAACTCCTTCTCAAGTTCACAAGCTCTTCTTCACTCATCCTTACTCACCTATGTCTATATGTGTACATATACAACCCACTGACTTCATGTAGTGCCATAGATGTACATGTGTTTAGGGCTGACCCTTGGGATTAGATAGATGACCTGCCAGAGAGCTTGTCCCTGGAGAAAACTGATTCTCCCTGTATCCAGCGCCACTGATTGCCTGTACCTAGTCACTAACAAATCTTACTAGTTTTAATATGTATGCATGTGTGTGTGTGCATGAATTACCATATATGCATAGGCGTGTGGAGGGCTTGCCACTTTCCTATGAGCTGTCCAGTGTGCTAGGCTGGCATCCACCCAGGAATCTATGTGTTTCTGTCTCTCTAGCCCCAAGATTACAAGCCCATATTACCATGCCCAGACTCTTCCATGTGGACACTGAGAATTGAACACTATCTTTCATCTTACAAAACAAGCAGCAAACCAACTGAGTTTGCATCATGGCCCTTCAATAATTTCTAAAGCTCTTTGTGAAGACAACAGTTTATTCTTTATGTTTCATATAAGAAACAATGTACTCAGGTGAACCAATCAGAAAGAAGTCTGAATGGATACCTCCAAAAACAGGCTTTGGAGTCCAGCCTCATGCAACTCCGTGACACGCTGTCCATCAAGTAAGTAATTCAGATCCCTCCCCACCCCCACAGCCCCATTGTTCCATGAGAGAGTTGAGCCAGGTGGCTGTTTTCAAGCTTGTGTGATTCAACAGAAAGCAGATTCGACATTATTAGTCAGGAAGGTCTCTTATTCATTTTCATGAGGCTGTGCATTATCTCACATATTGAGTGCAGAACAGGCCTGGCACCTGTAGTTGCCTTTTCTCTGGGTAAAGCCCAAAACTTGTCAGAAATTCCAGTTCAGAATCTCCTCCTGTGGGCACCTGGAAGATGACAACACCTAGGGTTTGCATCTGATTGGATCTCAGCATTCGTGGAGAAGGAACAGAGGTGGGATCAGTAAGAATGCATGGAGCTGGCTTGCCATCACAGAGGCTCCCATGTCACATACTGTGACACCTTGTGACACTTTATCCTCTTCAGAGGCTAGCACACGCATTGCCTGCAAATGTCAGGAGCACACCCTCCTCAGAGGCCACATCTACACAAGCTGTTACAGTTTCTCCTCTCTGCAGAGGAGAGAGCTGCCAGGAATTGGACCTCTGAGTGAAGGAAGCCAATAGTTTAATAAATCGCTCCCTGTCTTCATGGTCAGAGGCATGCAAACACGGAGAGGGCATGAATGAGGAAAGTACCAGGAATCAAAGAGGAGACAGCAGCGGCTGTCAAGCAAGCCCCTTGGCTCAGAGGCCCCAGGAGCCAGCCTGGTGCTGGGCTGCTTGAAAACCAACTCTTGGGGCTTTCCTAAACGTGATTATGTGGGGCACAAATCCACCCATGGTTTCAATTAGTGCGGCCAGCTCCTTGGAAGCCTGGCAATGTGCAGCAACAGATGGAAGGGTTTCCGTGGCAGCCAGCCTTTATTTACGTATGAAGGCTCCCTCTTGTGTGAGGGTCGACCAGTCAGGCCACTTAAACAATCCCTTTGCAGTGAATGGTTGTACTACACATAACACCCCCTTTGTTTCCCAGCTCCCCCCTCCAAAGCCATCAGCCTGTCTGCCTTCTGCCTGTGCATTTTGACGGTGACGAGTCACACAATTCCTGGCTCCTGAGACATATCAGATTGGTTGAAAAGATGGCCTTTATCCATTGAAAGCTAGAGTTTCTTGAGCTAAAAGGAGTCAGAAAGAAATGTTGAAAATTTTAACAATGAGTTTCAAATACTCCAGACTTTGGAAACAGGCAGATTTCACCAGTAGGGCATCAGAAAGCCAAGGAGAGCAAATGAAGAGGACAGGAAAGATGGAAACAGTAAGGGGGAACTAAAACCAGGAGGCTGCCATGTTCTTTTGCACCCAGGCTGAGTTTACCCCTAAGGATATTTGTTTACTTTACTCTGGGGAGGTCTGAGCATCTCTCACAAGGCTGGCACTGCCCATGGGTGTGGTCCAGGCTGGCTTTGAATGTGCAGGAGTGTTCTGAAGGTCTGAGTATCAATGTCTCTACCATCATGGTATGGGGCAGGTGACAGTCAGAATCCAGAGAGCCATCCTCAACCAAGCAATGCCTATCCCAGATGCTTCGGGGGTCTCTGCTTAGGATTCTGACCCAGAATCTTTAAACCTTGAAGAGCAGTCACAGATGCGAGTCCTCTTACAGAAACTAACCTCATCAGCTAATTAGGCACTGTGGCTGACTTCCAGAGTCTAAAGGGAATGATACTGAAAAGGATCACTGTTATTTGTTCATCAATCACCAATCAATCATCTATTATCTATCTCTCATCTATCAATCTTTTATTATTTATTTATCAACCATCTGCCTATTTATCTGTCATCTATATCTCTTTATCTTCTACTGTCTACTATCATCTGTCATCTATTTATTGTCAGCCTACTATCTGTCATCTGTCTACTATCTATCTATGTATCCATCTGTCTATCTGTCTATCTATCTGTCTGTCTGTCTGTCATCTATCTTCCTATTTTATTATCTTCTACTGTCTACTATCATCTGTCATCTATTTATTGTCAGCCTATCTGTCATCTGTCTACTATCTATCTATGTATCCATCTGTCTGTCTATCTATCTGTCATCTATCTTCCTATTTTATTATCTATCTATCTATCTATCTATCTATCTATCTATCTATCTATCCATGATTACATAGCATTACTTAGGATAATCTAGGTGAGAATACCAAGGGTTTTAAGTTCCCCTGCCTCATTACTAGTTGTATAATCACAGATATCAAGTTTCCCACGCTATTCTAGGCATGGCTTCTTTACCTTAAATCACATATTAAAACAAATGAGCTATGAACAACTGAGCAAACAGATGAGTTTACTGCAGAAATACATTTAATGTTATGGTTCTGTATCTGCTTTGTTTGTATGTTAGGTGAAGTCAGGTTAGTGTGAACCTGACGTGGGGGCTTAATGAGAAAGACCTTTGTATCACTTAACACTAGTTGCTCTCTTTCTTTGTAAGAAAATGTAGCCACCCGATTTGAACATCATTGCTTTCTTCTATTGTGCTTTATTGAAAAATAAGGACCATGCAACGAAACTGAGTGGGAGTGTACAGTTTAGAGAGTGTGACAATTGGCTACATCAATGTGAGCATCCCTTTGGCAGAGGTCCAGAGCCACCTGATCCCGATAGTCTCCCGGCCTGCCCTCTTCGTCTGATGCCCTTCCCTGACCCTGAAGTCCCTACTCTGTATTCTACAGCTTTAATGTCACTAAACCGTTCAGTTTCATTTCTGCCTCAGGACGTTGCACAGGCTTCATCCTCAGTCAAGAAGACCCCGTTTCCCACTTTACATTTCTGACAACGTATTCACATTCAAACAACATCAGCCAAAATGCTACTGTGAGCAGCCTTCATTCTCTCTCCCCTCTATGTCCAAGTTATCAAGTTCCTGGAGCATCTGACTTATAGCAACCATTTCTCCCTCTTCATGGTGCCTAGCATACGTGTTTATTACGGAGAGACATGTGTGATTACTAATGATTTATCTTGGTTGTCTAACGGGATCTGGAATCAATTAAGAGACTAAGGATTTTCTTGATTAGGTTAACTGAAGAGGCTAAATGTGGCAGGCTTCCAGTGGTGACACAGATGTAAGGAGGTATGAGGGGAAGTTCTTACTTGACACAAGCTGGAGTTATCACAGAGAAAGGAGCCTCCCTTGAGGAAATGCCTTCATAAGATCCGGCTGTAAGGCATTTTCTCAATTAGTGATCAAGGTAGGAGGGCCTATTGTGGGTGGTGCCATCCCTGGGCTGGTAGTCCTGGGTTCTATAAGAAAGCAAGCTGAGCAAGCCAGGGGAAGGAAGCCAGTAAGTAACATCCCTCCATGGCCTCTGCATCAGCTCCTGCTTCCTGACCTGCTTGAGTTCCAGTCCTGACTTCCTTTGGTGATGAATAGCAATGTGGAAGTGTAAGCCGAATAAAGCCTTTCCTCCCTGTTAGGAGCTGCGTGAGCGTGATAACATTAGCCATTACAAGATGACGCGGGCATCCTGTCCTCCCACAAGTAAACAACTAACTACACAGGTGCAAAAGGCAAAAATTGTGCTAAAGTCACTGCCCATCCCCGGGTGTAATATGGGGTGATGAGTGAACAGCCAATCAGAAGTGAACATGCCACTCTAGGGTACATATAGTAGTGCCTTTCCCAGGCTTTGGGTCTTTCCGCTTCTACTGATACAAGAATAAAGCCTCGCTGTAGTAACTACCCGAACACTGCCTCACGTGTCTCTTTCGCAGGCGAAGGGGACTTGAAAAGGGGCATGGAACACCTCCCCAAGTTGCTTCTTGGTCATGATGTTTGCGCAGGAATAGAAACCCTGACTAAGACGCTTTCTGTCTGCTGGTGAGTTCATCTACCCCGCTGCTGCCCCATCACTGCTGCTGTTGCTGACGCTGCTGTCCTTCACTGACATCACACACAGCCTCCCCTGCTTTCCAGTGTGAATTGAAGACTAGAGGCTCTCTACGAACTCTCTGGGTCTTCTTGCCTGATTGGAACTACAGAGGTAGCCATGGTCTTCATGGGCTGAGCAGTCACTGGCTGTGTATCTCTCCTGAGTCAGACAGCCATTGTTGGACTACCCAGACCACAAGTCAATCTAATAAATTCTCCTTTTACATACATTCTAATATATATATCTGATCTCTCGGGTTTTTTTCTCTACAGAAGTGGTTCTCAACCTTCCTAATGCTGCAACCCTTTAACACAGTTTCTCATGTTGTGCAGACCCCCAAACATAAAGTTTTTTTGCCACCACTTCATAACTTTGATTTTGCTAGTTGTGAATTGTAAACATTTTTGGAGACCGAGGGTTGCCAAAGGGGTGAGATGCGTAGGTTGAGAGTCACTGTTCTACAGAACTCTACTGTGATTCCTTTTTTCCTCTATCATAGTTTTATAGTCCATGACTGCAAGGAGACTGTTTTGATCACCGCTACATTTTTATTTACTCAACTATCATCCTTCAAGTCACTCATACATTAGGTTTATCCTTGGGAGCATGTTTGGTGAGCTTCACATATTTTTAAATGAGTAATTGAGTGAAGAAGAGTTTTACCCATATGAAAATCCTGTCATGTCTTCCTAGTGCCAAAAACAACCCTGCTTTCTGAAAAGATACATCTCACCGTCTCATTGATGACTTACAGGATCATCAGAGTTTTAGTCAACTTAGCCTAAAAGGAAATGTATACTGTGTGCTAGCTTATAGGTTAATGATGAACTTGGTAAACAGGCAGGCAATGGATAGGTAGGATGGTATGGAGATGACAGACAGAAATCAGGGCTATCCTCGATTTTTACTGCCTAAGGCATGACTCTGGCTGCTCATTTAGACCGAGAATCATCCAAACATGGCAATAAGCTGGGTGAAGAAAAAAGTATACTAGCAAGTCAAGGTCTGAACCCTGGGCATTTTACAGCCACTCAGCCTGATCATGATGCTGACGGAAGTAAGTGATGGACACAGAGTGGATGTGAAACTTTTCTCCCAGCCAACACATCTTGTGTATTCTATTGTCTTCAACACTCATAAGTGGGATACTATGACTTCAAAATTTGTGTCACAAATTATACTACCCAAGAGAACCCAAGGTGACGTTGAGGTGAGGAGCGAATGGCGGTGGAACGGCTTGCCATCTCCTCTGCCCATAGACTCCCAAGGAAAGCTCCTCTCTTCCTTTGCCTATGGTCCGACTATGGAATCACCACAGTGTTCACTGTAATTACTGTGTTCTGGGAGCTTTGATGAATCACAAAAGCTGAATTTAAATGTAAAAATGGATGTGGCTGGATGACGAATGCAGATAAAATTATGCTCAGGGCAATAAATCAGCTCAGGGGTGATCTGAGCATTTTAACTCATGTAAAGGTTTTGGTCCCGGAAGATAATTGAGTCATTTAAAGCAGACAGTTGAACCAGGGAGTTAATTTGGTCACATATCTGTAAAGTTAGCGATGGCTTACGCATCTCAACAGTAGCTCAGAATCTGGTACAACTTCCTGCCCACATCATTTCCTTTTACTGAACCCACTGATGGTATTCCCCTCTCTTTTCTTTGTATGTATAGGTTCTGGCTCAGAGTGGTCAACCTGTCAGCACGGTACAACTGGGAGCCAGCAGTATATCGCTTTCGTTGCTAGTAGCAGCATATCTCACAGTCTCTTTCAAGATTTTGGTTTTAAATACCATGCCTACCTCGGTGATGCCCAGACATATATACTTAGCCTGACCTTCCCTCCCAAATATGTAACTTGCACTTGGGGTGGCCCTACTCAAATCTCCACTTGGAGGTTGCAATGGATTAGAAGTTTGTGTCCTTACAAAATTCACAGATTGAAATTCTGATATCAGTGTGGTGTGGTACTTGCAAATGGAGTTTTGGAAGATAACTAGGTAACAATAGCAGAGCCCTCATCCATGAAACTAATATTCTTATAATAAATGCCCACAAACTCCCTCCCTGAGGAATAGCTTCCATGGTACCAGAAAGCTTCATGTAAGCTTTCGAATGAGGGCGGCAGTCAGTGGTTCTACCCACTCTGATGCCTGTGAACCATGTCAACAACCATACTGGTACAGTTGTGACACACATACCATGGCTGTAACCAACTGCCCTCTAATTAGACTTAAGACTCGTTCAACAAGAGGGAAAACAGCCCGATACAGGAAACCTTAGCTAACTACTTATTGTTAGTGAAGTTGTGGTTATTGGAGGAGAAGCTACAGCCAATTTACCAAACCAGCATAATTCCTAACAACAATCTATAAACATTTGTTCTTATTCCCATAGGTAAGCCTAGTATTTCCCCTTCGTTGAGCAAATGTCTCTTAGCAACAAACGGAGACCAGTTACAGAAAATTACGGCCAATCAAAATATAGAGCCCTTCCCCAGTGGACACATCTATGAAACAGTCCAGCACCTACAGCTTATGGGACACTGTAGAAGAGGGGAGGAAAGACTATAAGAACCAAAGGACTTGGCTGTGACAATGTATCTCCTAGCAACAGCAGAAGCTATACCTACAAGGTCTTACCAAAATGACTGTCCAAATGGAAGCAGAACAAGGAGGAGACCAACGAGCGTGCCAAACTGCATGGGGAAACCTCGTAAACCTAAAGCTGGGAATGGGAGAGGTGGTCCTCCCCAGGTAAAGTACAAATATTGGTTGTCCAGTGTCAAACAGTAATACATACGTACATACAAGTATACTAAAACATTGAAAGCATACATGCAAGTAACATTATATAGGCCCAATACATTGTATTTAGAAATATATACATCTATATAAATGAATTATGCATTAATAATAATTGTTGGAAAAAAGGCCATGAATTTTTGAGAAGGGCAGAGAGGGGTAACTGGGGGGTTTGTAGGGAGGAAAGGGAAGGGAAAACCATATAACTAAATTATAATCTCAAAAATAAACAGAGGGGAAGGGTTGAAGGAGCCAGAGGGATCAAGGATACCACAAGAAAGCCTACGAACCAACTAACTTGGGTCCATAGGGGCTCACAGAGACTGAACCCTCCAACAAGAGAGCATTCATGGAACAGACATACGTCCTCTACTCATGTGTAACAAATGTGCAGCTCAGTCTTCATGTGGGTCTCTTAACAGCTGGGGCAGGGTTGTCCTTGACTATGTTGCCTGCCATTGGTTTTCTTTCCCCTAACTGCCTTGTCTGGACTCAATAGGAGAAGCTGCTTCTGGTACAACTGCAACTTGATACATAAAGGCAGGTTGATGTCTATGGGAGGCCTCCCATTCTCTGAGGAGAAAGGGAGAGCTGGGTTGGGGGAGGGGAGGTGAAAAGGATGGATTGGGAGGAGAGGAGGGAGGGGAAGGTGGGATTGAGATGTAAAGTAACAAATAAATGAATTAAAAATAAATAAACAGAAAAGCAAACCCACCCAGGAAGCTCTCTCATCCTCTTCCAGCCAACTGAGGATATACAAAAGAATAGTAATCTTCAACCCAGAGGTGACTGTTCATCAGAGTCCAACAAAGTGCTAGAACCCTGATTCTAGATTCCACAAAGAAGGGTTATTCGTTGCCTCCATCCCTAAAAACTCAGACTATGGCATTTTGTATTACTATCCTGAATCAACTAAAAAGATAGCAGAGGATCAATCTCAGCTGATGTCCAAAACTGAGCTCTTGTGATTTCTCTAAGCTGTAGGCTTTTCCATCTCAGCAATGACTGCTGGATTTTCCTAATACCTGTCTCTGTCTCTGTCTCTATCTCTATCTCTATCTCTGTCTCTGTCTCTGTCTCTGTCTCTGTCTCTGTCTCTGTCTCTTTGTCTCTCTGTCTGTCTCTGTCTGTCTGTGTCTGTCTCTCTCTCTCTCTCTCTCTCTCTCTCTCTCTCTCTCTCTCTCTCTCTCTCCCCCATACATTTGGTCTCCCATCAAATTCGGGCATATTTATCTGCAGGCCTATGTCAAATCTGAATTTTTTACACCATGCCACTGTTATGAGCGCCAGTGAGGTCACCAGACTTTAGTCCCTGCTTTCTGAGTACAATTCTTGCTTCTGACCTTACCTAACTGAAATTGAGTTTCAAAACAACATCTAGACTAAGTAGTGAAAACACCAGCCTGTTCTCCCTCTCTTCTGCTAGAAACCCTCCAATGGTTTCTCTTCACCAAATGCGACGACTAACCTTGAAGTAACACTCTTGCAGAGAATGACCGTCCTGCTCTTAATTCCTTCATCTGCCTTTCGAATTCTCATATTTTCTTGTCTGGGTTCCATCATCTGTCTTTTCTAGAGTCCACTGTTTATTCTACACATGGAAGCCAAAGAGATCTTCCTAAAACATGACTCAACCATGAGGGCCCCATGGTTGAGGATTTCGAATTTCCTGTTCCTAAAATATAGAATACTTTCGCTCAGAAATATCCATGTGCTTACTCCCTTACTTTTTTGAAACCTAAAACATGGAATTATAATTTTAAATAAGGTAAGGAAGTCAAATGAAAAAGGGCTAGGGGAGATGGGAACAGCTAGTTTCTACCGAGGGCTATTCTGTGTAGAAACAGAGGAAATGCCAAGGCCCTGTCTGAGTCTGCATGGGGCTTGGCTTCCTGGATAAGCACCATGGCAAATGGAACGGTAGGAGGGGAGGAGAGGCTTAGTGGGGTCTAGATCTTGAAGCACCTTGAAGTTCTAAGTGAGATAGGAAGCCACTGAGGAGAGCAGTGGGGGTTTCATGGTTGAAACCCATCACATTGCCCTAGACGTCTGGAAAACCCTAGCATCATTTACTTGTTTCTCCTCAACCTGTACCATCACACCACCCAGACGACTGTACCTTCACATTGCCCAGATGTCTGTGCCTTCACACAACCCAAACATTTGTGGTACCCTGTTACTTTTGTCATACCTTTTACCATCCCAGTCTCCACTTCATGCAGATCTTTCTAAGTTATAAACCCCACAGATTACTGCTTACTTTAGGAAAAATGATAAAATGTATTTGTCTATGCAATTGAATCCCCTCCCTCTCTGGCCCCTTCTTGAACCTGAATCCTGCTGCTTGTTCTCTGCTTTCCAGGTATCTTGGTGTTTGCCATATTGTGTACGATTTTCTCTCTCCTCTCCAGTGTCCCTGTCTCTCTCCCTCACCGATCTTATGCCTCATAGCATCACTGCTATTATTCAAGGAAGCCTTCTTCAGTTCTTTGAGGTGACTTCCCTTCTCTAACAACCAGGGTTCGCTCCTCTACAGGAATGTTCCGAGTTGCAGAGCGGCCCCACTCCTCCTTTACTTCAGAGCCAGGAATGAAAATCATTCCCTGAAGACACTAAAGCATTATTTTCTGCATTGTTCAAAATAGTCCCACAGGTAGTCACTGGACACCTGCAATGTGGGTATTTATAATAGATGTCAAAGTGATTAAGTTTAAGTATACACACTTAAATTAAATATATACACTTAGAAGTTGTACTGTGGAATATGGAAATTACATACTGAAATGAGAAATTCAGGATTTTTGCTCAGGTAAGATCACTATTCACAATGAGAGGATAACAGACTTAATCCTTACTCCCTGCAATGATTACCTTCTTTGGATGAAGAATCTTCACAGATGTGATGAAAGCCAAGATACTAAGATGGGGGAGGTCAGTCTGGATGACTTGACTTGAGCCTGGAAAGATACAGACAAAGAATGGAGTGCCATTGTATAAGCCAAGAAAAGCCAGCCACCGCCAGAAGCTGGAAAGGGTAGGGGACATTTCTCCCAGGGCTGCTGCAAAGAACAGCACCACAGACATAGTGGGTGTGGCCCAGTGGTATTGATGTTGGACTTGGAGCTTCCAGACTTCATGGATAATAAATGTCACATTTGATCACCAAGCTTGTAGTGATTGATTATCAAAACTATGTTATTGAAATGAACTCTGCCTGTTGCATCTACTTCTTAAAAGGTGACTCCTAGTTCCTTTAGAATGATCCGTGTGGCTCACAGTATATTTCTCTTGGACAGTGCTGCCTCTGGTCACATGAAGGATAATTATAAAGACAACAATGACCAGATGTTCTCTGAATTTGTAATAGACAGAGTAAAAGCTAATGGGTCTAGCATGAAAAAAGAGCTCCAGTACACAACAAAGGATAAACTAGGTTACTGGCTATTAAATATCAGAACCACCAAACAAAAGGTCTGGAGTGTGCCTGCCTGGCAATCCTAGACAATGAGATTGGCAGCCATATGTCAATAACCCTTGTAGCAGAACCATCTGGAAGTTCAGAATGGGGTCAGAAGGCTGCTTCCAACCCTATTTCTACCTCAAATTGTATTAAATAATGGAAACTGTACACTAAGGCGTTTTCAATGATTCTATTTAAGTGTTACCATTCTTACTTCTCGCTTGATGTTCACACTTCTCGCTGTAAGAAGTAGATCACGGATAATGAGCAAACTAAAGCTTTGAGAGACAAAGGCAGAGGGATAGAACAGAAGTAAGACAGAGGCTGGCTATGGTATGACCCCTGCAAGAATGACTTGATCTCCTTAAGCATGGTGGGTTCAAAAAATGTCTATCTAGAATATTGTTTTAAAGATTGAAACTAAACATGTAAGTATGTGGCACATAATAGGAAAATAACGAAGGGCTCCGTTTCAAGTTATGTTACTGGGGCTTTTTACGTTGATATCTATTAAAAAGAATGATTTCAAAACATACTTTCCCAAGATGATGTCATTGTATATAATATGGTCAGAGAAGGTGAAAGTCTGGCCTTTAAACCATGAGGATTCTGCAAGTTTCTAGATTTTTAATAGACTTCAGCTGGGTTTGGCAGGAAGTTCAGAGCCTGGAAGCTGCCTGAGTCTTCTGTGGATTTGGATTCTGTCTGTGGTAATTCACATCCTGGAGGAACGGAGGTTCAATTCTGTTCAGAAGGAGATAGTAACTAATGCTTAAAACCAATAAGGCACTTTTGTAAAGTACTTTGAATGAACAGACTAACCCATTTCATCTTTACAACACATAGTACACAGTATTATTTTCACTTAGCAGAAGAAATCAAGAAAATGTGCTTTGCTTAATGTACCCAGTTATTCAGGACTGTTAGGGGAGTTAGAACTCAGACCATCTGCTTACCAGTCACCGGGCGTAGACATTGCTTTTCCCAGACAGGCCAAGGCATTTGCAAGTGCTTACTGCTGATGGCCTCTGCATATCTACACATTAACAATACATTCGAAACTGCCATGCAGCTATTTCCTCTCAATTGAAACATTCTGCCTACAGGAAGGCTCCTTGAGATTCATTTAGGAAGTAAACAGAACTTCTAAGATTCAAAAAAGTTAAAGGAAGAAACGGAAACTTACAGGATTCACAAGAACAACAATTCCCACCTAACACCCATCCCTGTTGGTAGTAGTAAAAAGTGTTGAGCAGAAGAGACTGTCCAACCAACCAAGCAGTTTGTAAGTTGTGCAGAGAGATCTGTGGATACAGATTTCACCAGCTGTTACTTACCCATGCTAGGGTGGTAGGTGGGGGAAGGGGTGTATACTCTCTTTGAGTCACCCACGATCTTGCAAGTAACCCCAATGAACAAACTGGTTCACTAAGTTGGGCTTGGGTAGAATTGTTTCTTCAGTCTGTTGTTGGTGACTATCTGGTGTGACTTGATGTTCTGTACATTTCCCCCAGGAAAAGTCACTCAACTCAAGAACACATTCATTGGGCACCTACTATTTCCAACGTATTGTACAAGATTTTAAAAGGATATATGGCAAATGACATAGCGTCTGTCCTCAAGGAGTCCACAGTGTAGCCAGTAGGATGTCTATGTGTGCAACAAACTATGATGCAGGGCCAAGCAACCCAACCATGACAAGAGAGAAAACGCCTCTTCCATGGCTCCTGAGTGTCAGGCAGACACCTTTACTGAAAAGGCCACGCTCAAACACAACCATCTGTCCAATTCTTGGTCTTTCTATGAGCTGTGAGAATGGGACTGTCTTATTTATCTTTATATCTTAGGCAAGTATCCTGGAATCTCACAGATTTTCAATACTTGTTCATAAGATGCCCAAGTAAATAGAGAAATGGGAGCAAAAGAAAAGAAGACCTAATATGATCTGAAGAATTCAGTGAAACTTGAGTAAAACATTGCCCTTTGAGCTAGACCTTGGGAGATCAAGGGGATGCTGACAGAAGAAAAATCTTGAGGCCAAGCAAAAGGGACAGGTAGAAAAGCTAGCAGCTAGCTGTACGGTGCTTACTGGACTCTTTGTGGTCAGTGCTGTGCGCATGTGCAGTGCTGAGACTCTCCCCCCCCCCACCCCCCCAGCTGACACAGCTCTCAAAATCCAGGCAAGTGTTGATGCAACTCAATGTGAAGAAAAGGTTTATGGCTGCCCCCTGGTTGATGACCATGTGAGTCACAGCAGCCTCGTGCTTCCACATGGATGGAAGTGTTCTACCGTGGACACCCTCTTCACCATCATGACCTGTGATCCTCTGAGACTGTCGGCTGTGACATTGTTTCAGTATGTGATTCCTTCGTTTCAGTTCGCTGACTCAGTCAAATGCTTTGTCTCAGCGATGAGAACTGTAACTAAGGAGTAGGGTTTATATGGCTCCTCCTTTGTTTGCTTTCGCTTTGGTCTTTGTGAGCATGAAGGTTTCTTCATTTCCTCCTCTCATTCATCTTGGCCAAGAAACCTGTACTTTCCTACAATATATCAAGAGAAGAAAAGGCATTTCTGAGATCAAATCTCGATTCTTTATCTACATTAGTCTTTGTATCCAAGTCCTAATTCTGAGTGCTTTATAGAATTCACTCCTGTAAGTAAACAGAGCAGTGGGTGGATGCTGAGTGATCCACACATAGTCACCGAGCGTGTATTCCGTATTCAGTATAACACAGATGTCAGTTCCTGCCTGCAGTACCAGACAGACGCTCATTTCTCAGATCCAGACACTAAAGCTCAGGTAGGTAAGTGACTTCCCACACAATGGTGAGCCAGGATGCAAAGCAATCCCTTCTGAGACCAGGGCTTCACCATTTTCTCCAGCATGTGGTCCTAACACAGGCCATGTATATTCTTCACATTGACACACTCATCCATGTATATCCATCACATTTACACACTTGTCTTTCCTATTTTTCTTTTTTCACATCTAAAGTCTTCGCTGATGCATAAAGGACCAACAATGCTTGAGCCCGAGGCTGAATCAGGGAGTCAGGTCCCCTCCCCCTTTCAGCAAAGCAGGAGGCTGTCGCTCCTTGGAAGTCATCTTCCTATATGCTCAAGTGCCTCCAGAGAATTCCAAAGCTGAGCATGAATATGTAGACACACAAGAAATGACGAGAGCAGATGTTGCCCCGATCTCTGCTGGGCCATTTGACTCCATAGCAGCTAATATACAGCACCTTTTTTGGCTGTCAAGAATGTTTCTGTGCCTGTTTATCAGCCTTCATTCTTTCTTCTTCTCTCCTGCCAGACACCACATTTACATCTTTCTCACTGTCCCTCTGTTAAGAACATACTTTCAATTTTCCTTTTTTTTTTTTTTTTTTTTTTTTTAATACAGGTTAACTCAACCCTGTCCTAAGGAGGATGAGTACCGTTAGAAAAACTCATTGGTTCCAAACTGTTGTGACAGGTGATCTGTCACTTCTCCATGCCCCAGTCACTGCCATTGTCATCTTCATCACGCTTCCTCCGTAGCTAGTACATGATGGAAAACAAGGTGGAAAGTTCTTTGTGAGCCTCATTGATGACCACCATGCTTTCCTTGGTGGTCTGAAGTCCAGCACTGCGGAGGTGGCTGTGTGCGGTGGGCTGAGTCCCTTCTCTCTGTGCTTACATAGACGAGACTCGTGAGCTACTATTGTTTTCTTCAGCAGCAATGATGAAATCATCCATCCAAACGATGTATTTTTGATCCATCTTGGTCTATCTTTTAGATCCCTGACGTATTTATTGTGTGCTGACCAGGCTGGGGATACTGTGTTAAATAAAAGAGAGAACCAATTCAACCAGAGTTATAGCAAGCAGGACTGTTGGGTAGCATTCTACAGAAGGACACATCTTCTGTGAGTCAATGGAAAAGTATGGAGTGGGAAGCGGGGGACCTCTGCTAGAACTGTGTCCAGGGAAGACCCTCCCTGGTGAACAAGATACACTATGGGATAAAGCCTAGAGGGGAGTAAATTGGTGCTGAGGACAGGGAAGGAGACATCCAGTAGAACACACAGCGGGGCTCAATGGTGGAAATGGGGCACAAGGAAAGCTTGAGGGGACTTAGTAGGTCTAGATCAGAGAGGAAGTCAACAGTGGGGCACAGTAGATTTCTCCATTGACAGTGGAACCTGCAAGACACTCTGGAATGTGTTTGTATGGCTTTCTAAGGGCAACCGGATTAACTCAAGGGTTCATAACAAGCAGGTGATTCAAGGTCTATTGGTGCTCTTTGGGGGTTCCCTGGCTCTTGGTGCTCTTTAGGGGCGCTGTGTCTAGGGATTTTTCTGAGAGAAGTAGGTAACTGACAGTACCTTTTGAAGGTTAATAAATCAGACCTAGCCCTGGCTGCTCTCTGCTTCCTGATTGGCTAGCATGTAGACAGTTGCTACCGCTTGCTCCCATTGTCAACCGCTATGCCACAACAGACTGACTCATCGCTAAGTATATCTCTCGTGTAAATGGTTTCTGTCCAAGGGTTTAGTCACAGCAATGGAGAATTGACTAATATCAAAAGCCAGGCAAGTGTCCTTGAAGCAGTGGGAGACTTGACCATAGTGTTCTCAGGTTCTTGGGACTGGTTTGTTGGGGGAGTGTTGCAGTATGGGATAGAGAGACCCTAGAAGGCTATATACAGAACACAAAAGACAGTTCTGCTGAGATTTAGAAGATCTGAACTCCGACAGAAATGTGGGCAGTAACATCTGTGTTCTTCAGAACCCAGATGGGACAAAGACTCTTTGGGAATCAGACTAGAGGACATTTGTGCTACGTTCCGACAATTCTTTCTCTGAATTTTGCCCACATCATGAACATTTGAGTGAGGATGAACTTAAAAGTAACAGATTCACTTATTTGGTGGGAGAAATATTAAGACAATGTAGCATTTAGACCATGCCATGGTTGTGGCTGACTTCTTCTTAACCAGATTTATAATGATGATTAAGAGCAAAAAGTAGCTCTCTTTGCCCCATCTACTGCGAGAATGAAGACCATTCTCAGCAATCAGACTGTCGACATTCCAGAAAATGTCGACATCACTCTGAAGGGGCGCACAGTCATTGTGAAGGGCCGCAGGGGAACTCTGCGGAGGGACTTCAATCACATCAATGTAGAGCTGAGTCTTCTTGGAAAGAAAAAGAAAAGGCTCCAGGTCGACCAATGGGGGGGGTAACAGAAAGGAACTGACTGGCCACTGTCAGAACCATCTGCAGTCATGTTCAGAACATGATCAAGGGTGTTACACTGGGCTTCCGTTACAAGATGAGGTCTGTGCATGCTCACTTCCCCATCAACGTCGTCATTCAGGAGAATGGGTCTTTGGTTGAAATCCGAAATTTCTTGGGTGAAAAATATATCCGCAGGGTTCAGATGAGGAACGGTGTTGCTTGTTCTGTCTCCCAAGCCCAGAAGGATGAAGTAATCCTTGAAGGAATTGATATTGAACTTGTTTCAAATTCAGAGGCTCTGATTCAGCAAGCTACAACAGTTAAAAACAAAGATATCAGAAAGTTTTTGGATGGCATCTATGTGTCTGAGAAGGGAACCGTGCAGCAGGCTGACGAGTGAGGCCTCAGATTCCTAGCTCCAGAAACAAGATCCTGATCACAAGTACAATTTGGGCTCTTTGAGGGCAATAAAGGATTTATATATTGAAAAAAAAAAGAGCAAAAAGTAGACAGAAATGTGAAAAGCAAGCAAAAAGGTGTGTTTGAGACAGACAGAGAAGGTCTTTGTTTAAGATGTGGATGTGGTTAAAAGGGGGACTGTACAGTTTTTACCGCAACAATAAGGAACAAATGGCCCTTGAGGACTAGACCCCACCCGTTGAGTGCCCAGGCATACAACCCCCACTGAGAAACCTTTCATTTAAAAACAAACTCACAGGGGTGTCCTTCTCAGATAGGTCTGCCTGATCAGGTGCAGTCCTTGATTATACCACACGAGTCCAGGAGAGCCTGGCAACCTCTTGAGCTTGCAGCAGAACCTGGCATGATATTTATGGTGTTTGAAAGACTTATGGGGCTACAGAGGCTTGGGCGGCAGCTTTAGGGAGAAGCCTGTGAGACTACATAGAGTACAGCAGAGTTAGAGCCCTCCAGGAACTGCGGGAAGCTGATGTGGGAATCTGAGAAACTGAAGCTGCAGTGGACATCTCAGGAGACGATAGGAATTTGTGGGCAGCTACTTGAGGACAGCTGCAGGCACCACCAAGTGTGACTGGCCAAAGGAGAGGCCATGGGTAATAGAGATGGTGTGTGTGTGTGGGGGGGGGCAGGGATCTTTTGGATCTTAGATGATACTACTGTGTAACCTGGATGTTACACATGAAGCTAAAAGTGATACTATGTACCCCAAATACCAGACATGGTGCTACTGAATTTTACATCTGCCCTGCTAGGTTACAGTCTCACTTGCATTTTGGTTGGTTAATTTGTTTATTCTCCACAGTGTTGGGGGCTCTGTGGCTGGTGTAGGCAATGGGAGGTGGTATATATGAGTGGTCTTTGTCAAGGGACTGTGTAGCTATCCATGTCTTCCTTAAAAGATTGCTTTCTGGTTTGGGGAATCAGTATTTCTAAGTCCTCAGAAAACACTAGCTCACAACTCTAGGTATCAGCCATTTAAGGCAGGTTTTCCTATCTAAATGGAATTAAACTGACTTCAATTGGTCTTGCCCATACTTATACTACCTGGTGAGTTGCCACAGGTTTTTATGGCTGCCTCAGTTGGGATAGATAGATGATTTCAAATTTTTATTTATGGTCTTTAATCCTCAGGCACACTAGCTTAAGCTTCTTCTTCATAGCAGGATTCAAAAACATCAAGAAGAGAACCACACAAAGTATTTTGGGTCCCAGGATAAACTTTTCAAATGATGCCTCTGCTACCTCCTATCAGCCAGAGCAAATCAGGAGGTCAGCCTAGATTTAAGGGTGAAGGAAGAAACGCCATCCCTGAAGAGACGTGTATGCAAGCAACCATGGCTATACACATAATTACATGTACATGGTAAACACTGACAGCAAGCCTGGCAGCAGAGAAGCAAGCAAGCAGAAGGCAGTGTGGGAGGCCACTGTCTCAGGGAGATACTGGAGCATATTGCACAACTACAGGGACAAAAGATGAGACTGGCTTCTTGCTAAAATGTATAATAACTTGGCTGAGGCCAGAAGTAGACGTTTATAGGTCGAAAGAAGAGACTCAGAGAGAAGGCTGGTGAATGCGACCCTTCTAGAATCACAGAGCACCGAATCACAGCGTGGAATGGTTCCTCACAGACTGCAGTGTGATGCAGCTTGGTGACAAATGCGGCATCACCGAGAAGACAAGAGCGTGTGCCTTGCAGATCTAGGAGTGGTCGAAATCTTTTCAAGAATTTTCTTTGAGCAACATTACGGAGTACCTGTCGGTGTCCAGTAATAAGCATCCCATTTTTACACCCTTTCTTTTCCACCTGCCCCTGTGAATATTTTGTAAGATGGTCCATGATCTACTTGATAGCATTTATGTAGCCAGAACAGGCACTGTGAAATATAAGTAGGCTGGCTGCCTGCAGTCCCTCTGCTCTGACATGAATTATCATTCAATACTTAGAGCATGTAGCATTTGCTTAATGGACATCAGATTTGCATCTAAGCTAATGACCTGGGACCCTCAAATCCATATTACTTACTTATCTTTCCCCCTTATTCTATTTTCCTAAAGAAACTGTATGTCAAGGACAATTTATCCTTGAAAGGCGGCTGAATCTGCCGTAATGCGATCGCTCTAAAGATGGTGACTATGTCACTGCAGGCAATTTTAGAGCACGTTGTTCTCATGGAAATCTAAGTGTGCACAGTGGTAGAAAGCAGTACTGGTGGCACTGTAATATTCACGCCGAAGACATGCTCCAGCTGACTTCTGAATACACTGAGCCACGCACCGCCAGAAACCCGTACCTGCCAACATATTGTATTTTTGCTTAGAAGAGATGTGAACTCCAGCCTTCCTCTCCCTTTCTCTCAGGGGTAGAAATAGAGATCGTTTACTAAAGAAGGGAGGACTCCCTGACAATGGGAGGGGCTAGATGTGCACTGCAGCAAGCAGGAGCACCAGGCGGATGAGTGTCATATTATTTGCACAGCACCAGCCTCCCCCACTTGTACATTGCTGGCTTTTCTGGCCCATGTTCTCTTTTTAACCTGTGGCTTGGGTGGTGTAGTGTATCCAGTCTTCTTTTGCTATCTGCCCTCTGTCATATGTTAATCTTGGTATCCTTCTCTTTGATCCATACTTCCTTGACATGCCCTGTCCCAGAGTGATAGTCACAAAAACTTTTTTTAATTGAAAAAAACATTACAATATGTATTGATCATATTTTCCCTTCTCCAAGTCCTTCAAGATCTTCCTCACCTCCTTACTCACCCAAATTTACACACACACTCACTCCCTAGGTCTCTCTCCTTTAAAAACACTCCTTTAAAAACACTAGGTCTCTCTCCTTTAAAAACCAAGAAACATACACACACTCTACGTAAATGATAATCAAAACAAGCAAGCAAAAGACGAATAAGAAAAAAACAAAAGAGCCAAAACTAAGAATAACAAAACAAAGTCCACAAAATTAACAATGAGACCATTCTATGCTGTCTAGCTATTCCTGGGCACAGAGTCTGTCCTAGAATTTGGTTGATATCCACTGGAGAAAGTGGATTTTCCTTTGGCCAGTAAATACCAACTGTACATAGACTCTTAGATCCAGGTAGGAGCCTCTTAGTACTGGAACACTGTCTATATCAAACTTACCTCTGCAGGCCTTGTTTGTGTGGCCATAGCATCTGTGAATTCATATGTACATCAATTCTATTGGAATATTATTCAGCTATTAAGAAAATTTAAATTATTAAGTTCACAGGTAAGTGGATGGAACTAGAAAAAAAAATCATCCAGAGATAATCTAGATAACCCCCCAAACAAATACTGGATGTTTTTTCTTGTATGTAGCTGTTAGATCTTAAGCTTCCTGTGTATGCTACAATCCAAATAACCATGGAGGTTATATACTTAGTAAAGAACTAGGGGAATGGAGACGATCTCCCAAGGAAAGGATTATAGAACACATTGTTATGAGGAGATGAAGGGCAGCTACAATAGGGGATTAAATAGGGAAGGGGATGGGAAAGAAAAGCAAAGGAGGAACTATTGGGAGAGACAACCAACAAAAAGGTCATTTGAAAAATGGATTTCCGTTTCCAAATGGAAATCTACTGTAAAAACATATATACATATATACATATTTATGTATACATACCACACACATACACACACACACATATATATATATATATATGTGTGTGTGTGTGCGAAAGGAATCTAAACAGAGTAACCAGATAATAGGGGAGACAATGCCCCTACTACACATCTCCAGGAATGGGCTACACCTAATGGAATTGTTGGCCAACAGGGCCAAACAATGCAGACTATTGCCCAGGCTATTGGTTACACCCCACGAGTTGATGGTAAAGCGCTATTACTGAAGATAAGACTTATTTATGCCTTCTAACATGGAGAAGTCAGGCTGGGGCCTAACTAGAAGCTTCACTCTTTCTGACTAGCATTCATGGTTCTGGAAGATGCTCTGCACACTACGTGCACACTACTAAAGGAGAAAGGTAATCATCAATCCTGCTATGAATCCCACAACCTACAGCAGTGACTTGTCCACACGCTATGCTGGTATAATAGTGTCGCAAACGTTGTAGGAGCAGCTGATAAACAAGCTGCCTATATCCTAGGCTTGAAAGCCTTCTTACAATAAAAACAAACTAGATTCATTCCTGTTTATAATTAAATCTGTTCCTCAAGGATTGAGCTATGTCGCACCTGTAACCTTAACTACAAATTGTTCTGTATCGCCTGTTCCAGGAAAAGACAAATACTTTGTTTCAAAATGTTGTGATGACCACACTGCTATGACCGCCTCACAACCATGCTTTTGTTTCAGGAAGTTGTTATGACTAACTTGTTATGCTTAATTTCTGCTTGTGTAACCCTGCCTCTTTGCCCACCAAGTCCCCCATTTGAAAACCCCTGCTCTTGAATTATAAAAACCCTTGTCTTACACATGCCCTATACTGATCTCTTGAACTCCACATTTCAGGAGAGATAGCCATATACACAATTTTTTTAAAAAGGCTTATTTTAATTAATTTGGCCATGATGATTTGGGTCAGTGGTCTTTCTTTTTGCACCTGTCGAATTAACAGTAACCATCTGCTTTTTGATTGGCTTTAAGGTTCACCCTATGGCATAGAACCCATAGCTAATACTGCTACAGTGGATACAAACCTAAGACTACATAGGACATGGACATAGGACAAAAGCTAACACTACTATTTTGCTAAAAGAACAAAGCATAACATGACTCCTAATGGCATTCTGCTATACCCATAGCTCAGTGCTTCCCTCAGCCCGCATCAGAGAAGCTACTTCTTGCTGTAGATGGGAATTAACACAGAAATACACGATGGACAATATGAAGAGACTGAGAGACTTTGGAGCACTCAGTCCTAAATGGAATGATTGTATCGACCCCTCCCCTCAAGTCTTACCGATCTACTCAGAAGAGCAGACAGAAAGATTAGGAGAGCCAGAGGTGATAGATACACAGTAATCTTTTGAGGGAACTGAAAGGTGATGACCAGTCTTCCACACTGAAAGGAGAGCAGGTAGTCCTTGTTCAGAGAAACTTCAAGGCACTCTCCTTGCTTTATCCACTGGTTAAAGAGGAGGCTTTGGTTTTCCATCAGTCAAAATTCTCTAAAAACCATGCATCACAGAAAGCTTAGTTTGAAATTTACACATACCCCAGAGGGTCTGGTAGTCTTTGTGTGACTGTAATACAGCCTTTTCAGGGTCCAAGAAATATTAGGTATATAACTATAATAAATAATCCATAAAAACATTTCTTTTGTATTAAGAGATATTTTCTATCTCTGACTACTCATTTGAAGACTCAGTGATCATGAATATGCTGAAGCATTCCAGCTTGTCAATCTTCATCTTACATTCCTTTAACCAACCCTACTGTCCCAATACAACACACTGAACAAACACACTGCGCAAGTATGCTAACCAAAATAACCAAAACGTTTGCTTCTTGTTGGGTTTAGGTTTAAATCCTTAAATTTAAGAATGAAACGTAATCAGGTTTTTAAAATAAATAATTTTAGAGAAAAAAGGTGCAAATTTTCATTGTCAGATTTTTTGTTTAATGTGACTCCAGACAGCTATATTTAGCCCTGTCGTTCTTCATGTGAATAATAATAAAAATGAATTAAGAACTGAGTTGAGAAAATAAGAACAAAAATAAAAGTTTGAGAGATGGTAAAGTAAAATATAAGTAGAAATAGAATTATTTAGTTTAATTCTTTTGCACAGCTCTCCCTTTTAATCTTAGCTTAGCTACAGATCAAAACTAAAAAATGATTGCAATTATACTTTTTACTATAAACCAAATAATCTATCATATTGACCATAAAGAAAACATTAAAAAGAGATTTAAAATTTTGTAATTATAGAAATCAGACCACTAAAAGTAATTATAATTTTTTTTAAAAAAATCTAAATCTACTATGTTAATAATTTTAATGTAGGCATTGAGTAGCTATAGGCTATAGAACTAGGGCTCAAACTTCAATATTAGAAACAATAGGTAAAGTATGGAGGAATTGCTACATGGCTGAAGATCCAAGGGTGGTATTTATAGTAGAAACAGATATTAAATTGTAAGAAGAACTTGGAAGCAATTGAAACTATTAAAATTGAGCAGCTGTCTCCTAGAGCAATGAGCTATGGATGCATACCCCAGCTTGTGGCAGATGATGGACCAGATTGCCCATAGTGTCCTTTTTCAAGTGCATTGCTGTGTGATTCTCATGTAATCTCCCCCATTTATCTCCCATCTCTGTAACTCAGGGTGGCTCAGACCTGAGAGACACTCTTCATTCTCCCATTTGCTTTATCTCAACATCATTCCATATGTACATTCTATTTATCTCATCCCCAAATTACATACCAATGACATGTACTTCATTTCTACCCAAAATGCTTTGAGCTCTTATCAAAGTTACAAATATTCCTTCTAGCAAGATGTCTTTCTTAAACTCTTCCTGTAATACATTCTCCATATAGAGGATTGTCCTGAAACATAAAGAGTTGGGGGTATAGCTCAGTTGTTGAGCTATATACCCTCATGTGCATGATGCCTTGGGTTTGACCATAGCATTTCATAAATGCAGTGTGGCGTTACCCACTCACAGTCATTTAGGAGGCAGAGGCAGGAAGATTACAAGTGTAGTGTTCTCTTTGGCTATGAACATGTTAGGGCTAGCCTTCACTGTGGCCAGTTGCCACTGTGGAGCACACTATCCTCATCACCTTGCTCATTTTGGTCTTACTTTGGATCTTCTACATCTCTGTCTCTTAGCTCAGTATCTTTCCTCTCTCTAGAACATTCTCTGCTCCTACCTTCTCTACACACTGGTTATAATCTTTAGCTTCTTGAAGATTCTCATTCTTTTTTTCTTTCTTATAAGGACAACATTTAATTGAGGCTGCTTACAGGTCCATAGGTTCAGTCCATTATCATCAAGACATGGCAGCATCCAGGCAGGCATGATGCAGGAGGAGTTGGGAGTTCTACACCTTCATCTGAAGGCTTCTAGGAGAATACTGACTTCCAGGCAGCTAGAATGAGGGTCTTACAGCCCACACCCATAGTGACCCTACTCCAACAGAGCCACATCTTCTAAAAGTGCCACTCCCTGAGCCAAGCACATACAAACCATCACATTGCACTCCCTGGCCACCATAGGCTTGTTCAAACACATGAGTCTATGAGGGTCATATCTAGACATAGCATAATAAAAAGTACATTTACACCAAGTTCCAAAGTCCCCATAGTCTATAGCAGTCTCAACAATGTTAAAAGTCCAAAGTTCAAAGTCTCTTCTGAGATCCATCCAACCACTTGACTGTAATCCCCCAAATAAAGACAGGAAACCAGCTGGGCAAACTCCAAACTCTGCATCTCCATGTCTGATGTCAAATCGGTCTTCAGCTCTCCAACTCCTTTTTCATCACTGTTGACAGCAACAAACTTCTTTTCCTGGGCTGGTTCCACTTTCTGTCAGCATCTTTCCTCAGCAGATATCCTATGGCTCTAGCATCTTGAAAAAAAATCTTGGGGTCTCCATGGCAACTTCAATGTTACAGCTTCTTGTTTCAGTGTCTGGCATCCACACATGACCTTCTGGGCTCCTCCAAAGGGCTGGCATCACTTCTCCAGTTCTGCCCTCTGTAGCACTCTAAGCTCAGGTTGATCCACTCCACTGCTGCTGCTGCTCTTGGTGATCATCCATGGTACTGACATCTCCAATATGCTGCAACTAGGCTTCACCAATTGCCTCTCACAGGCTCTCTTCATGGTGCCAAACCTCATATTCTTCATATGACTCCTTCAGTACTGAATCATCAACTGCAACTGAGTCTGCACCTTCACCAATGGCCTTCCATGGCCTCTCACAGTGCCAAGCTTCAGCTGCTCTTCATGACCCCTTAATGTCTTCAAAACCAGTGCCACCTGGGTGACTCCCACACATTACAAAGTACAGCTGCAGCATGAGGTACAACCTTAGCTATCTCTGGAACACAGCTTCTTTCTGCTCTCAGAAAACATTTCCCAGAAGATTTCACCTCACCTCAGTAATGTTAGTGATGTTAATCATCACTAATTTCTTAGCTCTGATAGTCTCACTCTTTATCTAGTCTCCTTGTCTTCAGCTCCAATGCCACCAGCTCTTGTGATGTCCCCACTCTTCGTCTGCGACAACCTCATCCATATGCTCCCCTTATTTATTACCTTATTTATGTACAGCAAGGTAATTGCTATACATTTGTGTTCATTTATTTACACATATATTTTATTACAAATGTTATTACAAAAATTACAAATGTTATTACATATTTACACAAAGAGACATACATTTATGTACACATGCAACTACTTTTCTGTCACGTGAGTGTGAATTTTGAGGAAAAAATGATGTAATCTACATTGTTTATTTCTAGATTAAGTAAAGAGCCTGGCTTATAATAAGTACAATAAATAAACGTACAGCTGGGCATCGTGATGCATGCTTTTAATCCCAGCACTCAGAGGCAGAGGCTGGAGCATCTCTGTTCAAGACCATCCTGGACTACATAGTGAGTCATAGACCAGCAAGCATTACATAGTGAGACCCATAGTGAGGCTCAATCAACAAAATAATACATGTATGTCATTGATATTTATGACAGATTTTTTAGGAAGCCTGAATTTATTATCTATATCTAATGTTTAAGTATCTGTAGTGATATTTTTGAAGCATTCTCTATTCTCTTCTAAAGGATATATCCTAACTAAATTAAGCTCTGGAAGATTTAAATTCATTTGGGATGAATAAAAGAATGGAGAATGGAGGATACAGAAAAGACCCGAAGACCCTGTGCTCCACATCTCAAGTATTAGTCTCTCTAAGAATCTCAGATCCATCAGTACTACTCGGTTTGTTCTTTGATCTGATTAATTTCACCATGACTGCTCAGTTTCCCTCATTGCAGTTACTAGCTGCTCTCGGATAGAACAGTATCCACACAGCATTTGTACATGCTGTTGTCTCCTGTCAAATGTGTTATTGCCCCTATTGTAGGTGTATAAAAACTTCATTTTCTACTGAGCTACCCAAAGCTTGCTATCTGTTAACATGTCACCCAGGACAAATGACAAAGCCTTCATCCTTCCTTGTCTCACTGCTCGAAAGCTGTTTAATAGTGAAAAAAAAAAAAGCTACATCTGAATTCTTTGTTTAGAATTGTATTCTGTCACCTTTTGTGTCAAATAATCTCTTTTCTGTCTCTAACTATATGGAAATCTTAGGATGTTCTCCAAAGACAGAGAGGCAAGGGAGATGAGTGCCAGTCAACTGTTCTCTCCATTTGTTTAAGTATCCCCCCTGGAGATGTTCATTTACTAACAATATCCATAATTTTATATAGACAATGCAAATGTAAACTTCAGCTCAAGCCCTGTGCAAATAGTTTACCACTGCACTTTATCAGATGCAATGCTTCATCTTGATTGTCAACTTGGCTGGACTGAGGAGTGTGCAAGCAATCAGTAAGGCTCAGGGCTGAGTGTGTCTGGTGAGGGTTTCTCCAGAAATTAACTAAGCATGGGAAACTCACCCTGAATATGGGCTATGCCATCTTGCAACCTAAGGGCTTAGATCAGCAGTTCTCAACCTGAGGGTCTGAGCCTTTCACAATAAGTTACCTAAGGCCATTAAAAAATGCAGACATATCCATTACAGTAGCATAAGTAGAGTTATAAAGTATAACAAAGTATAACAAAAATAGTTTTATTGTTGGGGGTCACCACAACCTGAGAACTAAATTAAAGGGTCACAGCATTAGGATGGTCAAGATGGTACAGAAGCAGAAGGAAGAAGCCAGCTAATATGGGCACATTCTCTCTGGTTCCTGACTGCCTGTGGTAAGAAACCCTACTCTATCACATCTTTGCTATAATGTTGGACAATGTTGCTCTACTCTGTCCTTCTGCCATGATCTTGTTTGTTTTTTAATCTGGAAATTTTTATTATAATAATGATTCTGCTCCATTTTCTTCCCACAGGTGAACAGGATTGATCCCTGGGCAAAGCTCTGTAACTTCATCTCTTCAAGGTCACATTTCTGACTACTGTAACAATAGCAATGAAACCTTCACACAAGGTTCAGAGGAAATGCTGAAACCATAGAATGAGGTGTGTGTGTGTGTGTGTGTGTGTGTGTGTGTGCAGGTGTATGTGTGTGTGCTTGTATATGTGTGCGTGTGTAGGGAGCCGACAGAAGGTGGCTATCATCCTTGCAGCCATCTTGAGCCATATACCCTGGCAAGAGACTTGATTACAATAGCCTACAATACCTGATCACACTCTGATAACATCTTGTTTTAGATACCCAGGATCTTCCCTTGGGTGTGTGAGACTTAAAGGTGTGAGACTTAAGGGCATGACTTAGAGATCAGATTTAGAGATAAGACCTAAGGGTATGACTTAAGGGCGTGACTTAAGGGCATGGCTTAGAAGTAGGACATATAAAAGGCGAGAGACAGACAGAAGAGTTCAGTACAACTTGGAGTTAGTTATTAGGCATTAGGTAGAAGACACTTGGACTAGAGAACTCGGAAGAACTAGGTAGTAGGCATTAGGCACTTAGCACTTGGAACTTGGAGGCACTAGGGACTAGGAACTAGGGACTCGAAGAGAAGAGAGACTGAAGAATAAACAGGATTGAATCACACTCTGTCTGGTCTCCATTCCTCTCGTCCGTCCTCACTCTCTCTCTTGCTGAACCCTGACCCGCGGACCGGAGCGGGTTCAAACATTGACAGAGCAGTCCACAACATTGTGGCCCCCCAAACGTAGGGCAGCTTGGGCCGCAACATGTGTGTGTGTGTATGTGTGTGTATTGACCAGGGAAGTGATTCAACCTTAATTCTATAGAATGAGTGGGGAATATCCAGAAAAAAAGAAGGTAGAGGACTATAGCAATACTGTAATAGATGGGATATTTTGTTACAATTTGTTTTTATTTACTTTTTATATCTAAAATCAACCATAACTTTTCACATGAATAGAAAATACTTTGCTATGCATTTATTGGGTTGTTTATACCTTGCTTTACCACTAAGCTTTTTATTTCTTACGTTTTTCCCATTGTCTAGGTCATGGCAGTGAATTTTATTTAGAAAATGCTAGTTACAGAGCAGCTGCAGAGCTTCTCATGATTTCCTTCACATACCCTTTAGCTGTGGATGTGCCCAGATAGATTTTGTTTGGATTAAGAACGTTTCAGGATTTACTGGAAGATTCCCAAGTCCATACTCTTACTTGTATCTGTGTTCACAGAAATGCTGGTATTATCTGTAAAATAAAATGTTCTCATTTATTCCTACATTCTTATTGTGGAAATAGATATTAGGCTTTCTCATTTCGTCTTTGATCTTGTATTCAGAACATGAATGTACATCTTCAGCCAGTTCCCATTTTGTATATTGATAGCCCAATGGCATTATCAGTAAAATTAAAGGATCTATGACTTATATATTTCTGTATAAATCGACAAATGGTTTAAATATAAAAATGCCATTCTCTTAAACAGTAGTTATTATGATTGATAAAATAGTTAAGGATTTATGAAGATATTCACTAGGCCTCTTATGCTTAGTAGCATGAGAACACACTGTAGGTACATGTTTAAATTAGAATTGTGTGTTTTAAATATGGATTGCAGACAGACACATAGACATAGAATAATACTCTCTTTTCTTCCAACTGTTTCATTATATAATTATAGAAACTACCATTTTGTAACTCCGTCTCTTCTAGGAGAACATAACTATATTAACGAAGGTGTTTGAGGAGAATAATGTTTTGCTTTTTCTGACTGAAAAGCAGGTAGAGGCATACACTGAGATTTAAATGGTTGCTTGTGACAATAAATGTTCCCATTTAAAGTCATTAAAATGTCATTCATAGAAACAAATTTTCATTGAAAGACACTCGGAGGAAAACATTAACAAAGTATTTGAATGAGTTGCTTGCTCTGTGGAGGGCAAACATAGGAAGAAGGTATGGAGAAAAAGAAATAGTCTCTCACTCCAAAGACTATGAAGAACTCTTTGAAAATATCTGGTTCAGGTATAAGTATCAGACCTGTTGTGTCAAAAGAAATTGAGTTCCGGTGTCCACAGTGCTAGAGTTAGAAGTACCACTATTTTGCTTTTAAGGTTAGGACCATTCTAAGCTCTAGTCATTTGACTTCATTTGCCTTAATGACTTTTACATTCACACAGAGTTCTTGAGAACTACTTAGGAGTATGATGGAGTAGTCCAATATCTATAATTATAAGAAATATCACAAAGTCAATGTAACTAACAAAGAAATAATTTTGTATAATAAACTCTTAGGGGAGGCTATGAAAGTTGTGTGGCAATGTGGTCATCCTCATTTTGTTACCAATGGACTGAGTGACAGAATGATCACATTCTGTCATAGAGCCAAACCTTGGTAATCCAGACAATTTTTCTTCCTCCTCCTCCTTCTACTCTTCCTTCTGCTCCTCCTCCTTTTTTTCTTCTTCCTCCTCTTCCTCCCCTTCTTTTTTCTTTTTTCCTCCTCTTCTTCCTTCTCTTCCTCCTCCTCCTCTTTTTCTTTTTCTGAAGAGAGTAGCTTGAGAGATGAAAGGTTTGCATAGTTTGATGTCAAAACATTCATGAGAAAGCTTTTGGAGGTTTTCTTTTTGCTTGTTTTGTTTTTGTATTAGCCTGTACTATTAATTTCCATTCTTATTCTTATTTGTCACCTTAATCCTCACTGGCCCACATTGGAGAAGCTGCTGAAATCTTGGGCTCTCTCTCTAGAAGAACATTTATATGATGGCATGTGTGGAATTTCAAATCTGGTTTCCAGGGATTGGCTGAGCACTGAATCCCCAGTATGGCTCCACAGGTTTCAGTTTCCTGAAGTGTGGATTGGAGTATCTCCTTCCACTCAGTGTTCCAACTGCACAATTTCTTTCTACAAACACTGGTAACTGTCATAGGACTCTGTTTATGCATGTGCAGTGCCCAGCATACACATAACTCGGACCATTTTCTCCACCATCTTTAGGAATTGCAGCAAGGGTGTCATTTGACCACAGTGGTGACCTGCTGACTAACACACCTAATAACTTACTTTCCCCCCTTGACCTACTCCTATAGTGTCCAAAATGCTTCACAGGATCAGCTTTTAAGCTGTCTAGCTGCAATCAAATCCTAATCTTAGAGTCTACTTTTATGAGGAAAAAAGAAAGCTTTTGCAAGACATGACAATAAATCACCTCAAGACTTTGTGGTTTAAAACAAGAATTTTATTGTACACCTGAATTGTGTTGGTTGGGAATGGAAAAAAAAAACAAAATAAAAAGTTATTTGCTAACTTTCAATGTTGTTCTTGTAGCTATAAATCGATTGAAAAGCAACATGTCAAATAATTTTTTATTAATCTAAAGTACACTAAGATAATGTGTTATTTAAACTAAAACTCCAGCAAATATTTTCAAGAACAATCCAGTGGATATTCATGTACAAGATTTCCTTGAAGCTGGTTGCACATGTAATTGCATTTTTGAGCATCAGTTATAATTTAGTACTTTAATAAATACGAGTCTTGTCTTGAATTCTAAGTTTAAGTTAGGCTATAAATATAGGGCATTATCATTTCATAGATAAGATATAACATACACGTATTCAGCAGAGAATTGCTTTCTCTTTTGAAAAGAAAACAAAGGCTTGACTTATAATGTAGGTGGAGCTAAAGTGGGAGGAGTAAGAAGAGGAAAAGGAAGAGGAGGAGCTAGAGAGGGCAGAGATGTAGGAGGATGAAGAATCACATAGGTATGGGGAGCAGTCGTGGGTAACAACTTATATTTAGGTTAGCTAATTAGGAAACAACTCTAATTGTATGGGCATATTGATATTGAGCATTACCAAACATATAAAGCCTTTGATTAATCTTTAAGCATTAGAGTCTCATTTTATTACTGGGCCGGAGTGGATGGCGGGATGGTCTCGGCAATCCCCAGCCTTGTGGAGACAGAGTGGAAGATTGGCAGAGCCATCTCCCATGCTGGTGTCTCATGGGTGGCAGGGCTGGTGTTTCTTGGCTGTTTCTAGCTGTGGCACACATGGCCTCTGGCTGCTGAACATGGCGGCTGAGCTAGGCAGAGCTGCCGCAGCTTAGATAGTGGGCTTGTCTAGCGGCCGTTTTAAATAATTACTTCAACATCATAATGACATAGTAGCTTAGCTGAAATCAAACCTGAAAGTTCTTTTGCTTCCAGTTCTTAACCTTTTTGTAAACCCACTATTTTATGGGCTGCGCATGCATGCACGCATGCAAACACATTCATATGTATCCCTAAACAAGGGCCAATTCTCTTTCTAGAAGCCACAGGTTGCCAAGTGTCAGAGGTGGGGGTACTTCCCTCTAGTTTTTGGTGAGGAGCATCCTGGAGAAGCCAAAACATCACACCCTATCACCTCAGCTCCTGATTACTCACCAGAACTTGATGGCAAGAACCCACACTTGGTGAGGTTGCAGCCCTAGTGGTGAACCTACCACTATTATTTTGTATTATTTTGTTAAATGAACATAAGGTCAAACTTCCCTCTAAGTTTGGATGTCTCTATCCACAGATTAGCAGCTTTCAGTTTTCATCCGAGTTTCTTTGTGCAGTGGGTGGTGATTAACACAGAAATTCACAACTGGTCAACATGCAGAGATTAAGTGTCTGCAGAGGGCTAAGCCATACATGTGAGATCTGTATCCTATTCCCTCCCCTTAAGGCTCAGGGACCATCGAGGAAAGGGGTGAAGAGACTGTAAGAGCCAAGTTCAGAGAAGATTCAAGTGAAAGAGTGCCGCCTGCCTGTGACAGGAGCACTACATTTATGAACTCACAGATGTTGTGGTTGCCTACACAAGCCTGCACATGATCAAGTCAGCCAACTTCCCAATGTGGAGAAGGAATGTCTTACAGGCATCCACTCTTAGCTGAGGGGTTATTGGTTATCAACGTTACTGGTGTCTGGGGAAGGGAGGGTTGGGATTTTCTCTTTAATTATGTGACCTCTGGCAAGTTGACCATGTTCCAGGGGATGACCCCACACCCATGAGTATATGGGGAGCACAAATTGGACTCAGTAGGTTATTATAAAAACAGAAAAGAAAAACAACCAGAGAATGTGAGGTTGAGAAGGTATGGGAATATGTGAAGGAGCCAGGAGGGATTAAGGTGAGTAGGGAAACAATGTGACAAAATTACACAGAATGCATATATGTACTCCTCAAGCAATTGATGCATATTATGTTTAAATATTATATTAAATATGTTTTATAAATATAAATAATGTTTATAGTAGAATATAAATAACATTATATTAAATAAATATAATAAAAATAATTAAAAGTCTGTGCTTATTTTTTGGTAGTTACAGAGGTCAGACTTAAGGGATTGTCATGCTATGTATATGCTATGTAAGTGCTGTACACTGATAAAGTAAGTATACTTCATAGTATATGTCATTATGCATGAAAACACTTAAACATATACCTAGAGTGAAATAAGTTTATATTTACCTGGGCACATGAGACAAATTAAATGAAATGTCATTCCAATAGCAATGGATAAAACTGACACCTATGCCTTGGTTGTCTAACTTTGGAGGAATGAGTCAACATACCCTGACTGGCAGCCCATAACGGCCCATACATGCACAATCTGTATTTATGTATGTAGCTGCATCTGCATTTTACAACAGTAAGGTCTGACTGCCACAGAGAGACAAATAATGACAGAGCACATGACCTGGCCAGCCAATCAGATGGTGCCAGCAACAAGGGGCAAGAGTTCATGGACCAACAGGGCATGAGTGGACAGTATAAAGGCACTCCCCAATTCTGCAATAAAGGAGTCTGTTTCCACTTCTCACCTGATTCCTGGAGTCTGTGTTGTTGCTTCTGCACCTTCTTACTCCCTACCCCCAAGGACCATCTCGAGGGGCTGAAGGCTAGGAAAACATCTAACTATTCTCAGTAAACATAATTTATGTTCCATGCAGAAGGGACTGAATCTCCAAGTGTGATGAGAACTATTCTAACTAGGTCTGGAGCATTTTGGGACACTGTGTAATGCCAGAAAATAAAGACACTGGGGAGAGAGAGAGAGAGAGAGAGAGAGAGAGAGAGAGAGAGAGAGAGAGAGAAGACAGACAGATACAGAGAGAGACAGAGACAGAGAAAGATAGACAAAGACATACAGACACAGATAGATAGATAGATAGATAGATAGATAGATAGATAGATAGATAGATAGATAGATAGATGGAGGGAGGGAGGTGGGCTCCAGTGGTATACATTAAAGGAGCATAGAAGCCAATTGAAAAAGTGTCTGAAATTGTAATATGACAATAGAATAATGAAGGAGACCATTACAATCTGAACTGCAAAATAAATATTCATGTGCTCATACTCATAAACAAATGCTCAAACAAAGTAACACATGGCTAAGAATTCCAAAATCTGACCCACAGAAGCCTTCTAAATAAATTTTGTAGATTTTCAGCATCAAAGAAGAGAAACACGTAGGATGCTTGTAACCTCCTTCCAAAGTGAATAGTGTGAAAAACAGTGAAGAGTAACATCACTGTAGGAAAACCTCACTAACTCTTCCTGGGCCAGGGGATGAAGGTCCTGGACAATCAGGAAGTCTAATAATAGCAAGAAACCCTGCTATCATGTACACTCATATTCTGTGGTCTTCCTCATGCTGAAGCCTAACTCCAGCCCTGCAATGAGGAGAAACCATCAGACAAGCTTTAATTACTACACACAGTCCTTAGCACCTGACCAGAACTACTCTAGTCTCAAGTTGTCAAAACAAAAAAAGACTAAAGAGACCTGGCCCTAAGGGAGGCTGGGGAGACAGGGTACCTGATGCAGCATGGTGCCCACATTGTATACTGGACTAGAAGAGAAGACAACACAGGAAAACTAACATCCAGATAAACTACAGGCTTTAGCTAATGGTCACCTATGAATATTTGCCCATTAACTATAACATGGGTTTTATAATGTAGTAAGGTTGTGGGTAGACCCAACTTCTATGCTATATTCTTGGTAGACTTAGTATTAGGCTGTGATTTCACCAAACTAAGACTCTTTGATGGAAACTTGAATACTTAAATTTCACATACTTCACAAATGATGCAATGACAAAGATGTCACAAAGGTTGACATAAATGAGCCTTATGTTCTAATTAGTCTTTGGTATTATAGAGTGGCAGGTTGTAGGCACTTGAGGAAATCCCTCCTTTCAAGCATGCCTTCCTTGCTAAATATGTTCCCTTCTCTCCTTACTTTGATATATGTAGACTTTCAAAAAATTATTCGATTTAAAAAAAAATTCATAGAGGGCAGGAGGTCGGTGGTTTTCAGCAAGTATTGCCCTTGCAGTTCCCAGCACCCAAGACAGTGGCCCACAACCACCTGTAACTCCATCCCCGGGGCATCAGACTCCTGTAGCACAGATTCTGTGGGCACCAGCACGTAAGTGCGTGTAACAGCCTTCCCCACATACATAATTAAATAAAATGAATCATCACAAACTTCATAGAACTGTGTATTGTTTACATAGAGTATTTCTCCCACAAGGTACTGTCCTTAGGTCCCTCCACTCTGGGGAGTCCTTTTTGTTTCCCTAGACCATTTCATTTCTATTTCCAAGATATATGCATACACATTTTATGCATCTATACAAAATCTAGCGATCACAAATGAGAGAAAGCAGGATTGCTTAAGACTTGATCCTCCATATGTCTAAGACATGAGGCCCTCCCGCCCCTCTTCCATACCCTTCTGGCCTCTGCTTCTTCTCTCCTAGTTTCTTGTCACATGTGTTCGATGAACCTCCCCTCCCCCTCTTCCTTACCCCCCACCCCCTTAACCAAGAGTCCTCAGGGTTTGCTCTGGTTTACCCTCATGTGCTCAGAGTTCAGTTTTGGCAAGACCAGATCAGGACAGATGCTCTTATGGAAGACTGTGTCAAGGCCAGGCACTGATCCCACAGTGCCCCTCCTTTTTTTATCAGGGCGTCATGGCTAGCAAGTGAAGTGTCCCAGCTTTCATCTGCTGTACAGTTAGCATGAGACCTTGTCATAGAATTAACATCTTAAACATCATGTGACCCAAAAGAAGGTAGAATCCAGTCGGAAGAGAAGAGTGAAGGGGGGCTGGTGGTCTTTATTGGGTCCTGTTCAGGTAAGGAAGCTTAGATTCTCTGCTCAGGTCTGCTCTTTGGTAAAGCTCAGAGGGCACAGTGTGAAGCAAAGGCTCTGCATACACATGGTGTAAAGACACGTTTGAGCTGGTATTTATGTGGAATAAAGGAATTTAAGAAGATACTCGTGGAAACCTTTACGAGATATCTGAGCGTCTTTTGTCATGAACTCCCTGGCAACCAGACTGACGGCAGTGGACACTCCTCATCAGAGATGGACCTCCTGGGTGTGATGGCATTCTGTTAGCTTCCTTGGACAACATCTGACAGTTTTGCAACATTAAAAATATGCTCATTTGCATCTTCCCCGGGAACATCTGGAGAGGAGAAAAAAGTGCCTGTGGAAAGCTGCTCAGCCCGCAGCAAACTGAGGCTGAACAAACATTCCAGCTTTCCCTCGCTGGCCATCACTCACACCCAATGTATTTATCCTTTTCCCCGACAAGAGAACAACATTTGGAATAGCTCAAGCTGCCGAGTTAATCATCCAGACGCCATGGGGACATTTTAAGCTGCAGGCCAATCTACCTCACATGATTTGGAACCAACACAACCACCGGGCTGAATAAGGCTTGCCCTGCAGCCTGTCCAGTTGTGTGGGGGAGGGCAGTTTGCTGCCCTTCAAATTTCCTATCTCTGTTTAGAACATCAGTGCCAAGGGCAGAAATGTGCCAGGATTTCAATGAGTCAGTGGTTTTGACTCTATTTCAACTCAAAATATATTGTTCCCTAACATGGGTGTACTCCTACTCTCATCCCCTCAGCTAGTCTTGTGATTTTACCGTGTTTAAGCACAGCAGGGCTGCCAAGCTGGCCCGGCCCTTGTCATTCTTGAATTGGGGCAGAACCTCTGAATTTAATCTCTAGATCACAACCTATTTCCCCATTCCTAACACCCACCCAAGTGCCCTAGAGTCTGTAAGAGTTTGCTACATGGACACCACACCTCTCCTGCTTTGCCTGTGGTAACCAGTCTTGAGATCTGATGGTCATGGGCTGTCTCTTGTCTTATTGAAGTAGATAAATGTACATCTTTGCTTTACTGCATAGTAGCAGTGACTTCACACTCATAGCGTATTTATATTCAGACCCAAAGTCAAATCCAAATGGGCAGATAAAATGTTGTCTGGAACCTGCCTTCCTCACAGTATAAATTCCTGACAGCTTGGCTGAGGGAAACCAGACACTGATTTGACATGAAATGGAAATCAACGTACTTTCGAAGTTCTCTGTAGACTTGCACTGCATAGCATAGTTATAGCTCGTTCATTTGGGGGGCCTGGGTTACCCAGTTACTGCTTCAGACTCCCACCTTGTTTGGTGAAGTTTAATGAGTCAGTTTGAACCATCAAGTAACTGCAGACCAAGGATCCTGGGGCATCACTTGGGCAAAGAGTGACAGATGATATGCCTACATTTCTTTCCAGGGTGACAACGATGTTTTAAGATGTTCTCAAGTGCATTTCTCATTTCTCTATTGGCTCAATTTCTCTGATCATCTTTCACTCCACCATTAAGGCTTCATTGTTCAATGTATCAGAATTCAAATATGAGAACACCTACGGCTGGCCAGCTCTTTGCTGTTTAAAAAATGGTCCCTGTGTTCTGGTTCATCCCAGCTAACTGCAAAGGTCTTCACCCAATCATGTCCTCTTGTCATGAGAAGGCAGGAAAGGAACTAATGTAGCTGAGAGGACTGTTTTCAAAATCAGTCCCTCATATTTAAAAAAGATCCCTCCTTGTCAGGGGGCACAAACACAGTCCTTTGAACCTAGGCCTCCATCTTCCTGAGTGCTCTTCCATTTCTTACACACCGAGGAGAGCTTTCAGGTGCCTGCGGAGCTAACAAAAATAGATGGCTTTTTTCCCCTTAATGGGGTTCACTTTGATTTTCTGTCATTGTGGTCAATGACACAAGACCTGCTCCAGTGTCCGAACGCTGGAGGAACATCATTTTCCCTCACGTCCCTTGAGCTGCATTGTTTGTGATCACCTGCCAGTCCTGTGTCCCTCAGGGTTGTTCTCTGGTCCTGGCCCTACCACTGCAAGATTTCTCAAGTAAGTAACGTATGTACTATCCAATAAACAAACAAGTTAGCACGTGTTTATATTTAATTAATGAATGATAACATGTTTAAAGTATATAATAGAGATCTTGACCTATGATCTATACATACGTGAGAGAAAAATTAAACCGAGCTCATTAGCATATCCACTGCTTATCCTCTTACCATTTTATTTACTTGTTTTAGGCAAAAATGTCCTTGGAGAGAAACACTTGGGGAGGGTACAGGGCCCTGGTCCTTCTTTTTCTTCTCTTTGCCCTCTGGCTCTTGCTAGATGAGCAAGTATGGTCTGTCACACATTCCTCGGCATGTCACACAATAGTGCCTGTTACCAGTTCTAAAACTACTAACTGAAAGATTACTGGGCAAACAATCCTGGAGCAAACTGTCTGAAACCATGATTCAAAATAATCTTTTTCCTCTTATAAATCCATTGTTTTGGGTGTCTTCTGCAGTGATGGACAGCCAGCTAACACAGATTACCAGATCCACACTGACTTTTATCTTTTTGAAACAAGAATTCTTGCAGTCCAACTTGGTTTTAAATGTCCTACGCAGTGGAGTTTAGCTCTGAACTCTGGATATTTTTGTCTCCATCTCCTAAATACTGGGATTATAACCATATAAAAGCAGTCAGCTCAGACTGAATGTGAGTTGGTTGTTCATTCTTCCTTCTCAAGAGAAAAGTTTTCTTGGCTCATGGCTTTCAGGTAGACCGCAGCTAGCTGTCCTTAAAACAGGTAGCAGTTGTGTATTAGACTCAACTCTTGAGTCTGTCCAGCCAGGTAAATTAAGGCAGATGCCCCCTATACTCTCATCAGCATGCTCGCAGAGTCATAGCGCCTATGGTTACAGATCTCTAAAGATCAGCTTTCAACATTTAGCACACAGTAGGCATGGAGTTGAGGGTTTCTTAGACTTTGATTCCATTTTACCCTAGTGACCACAGCAGAAACAGATACTTTCAAAAGGGCATGAGACACAGTGTGGCACATATTTTCATAAAGTCACCAGTATCAGGGAATCCCAACACTGAATTCCAAAGACACAGCCCTTATTCTGTCCACCATGCTCATCTCTTCTCTGCCCACCCACATGTATAAATGAACACAAAGAGTGGAGTTAGATATGAAGTCATTGGGGGAAGATAAAAGCTGGCTGCTTAGACTGTCTTGATTTTCAGACTTGAAGCTGAGTTTTATGAAAAGAGAAAGGAAAGAGAGGGCAAAGCATTTGTGCCTTCCTTGGGACTCTCCTGGAAAGTATAGGAAGTTCATTCCCCTGCAAAGGTCACTGAGCAAACCTCTGAAATGTTTCTAAAGGTGTTTGACCTTGACTCTCGTGAGGGAGGCTGTGTTTACTAAGAAGGTCTGCAGTGCACTCAGTATTTTGGACAAAGAGGTCGTCTTTCTGCTATGGAGACGTCAACAGTGCGGGGAATATCATCTGCTCTGTGCCTCTTCCCATCATTTGGAGGTATGCTGAGCTGGTGGATAGGTGTGGCAGAGATAGCTGCTCTTTAAATGCTTCTGAGAAATGTTGCCAAGAAGCACACTTACATTATTTAAAGACCTTTTAAAAGAGAACCCTCCCCCTTGAGCTCACTCTTGGCTCATAATCTACACGGAACAATCTGCAGCTATATTTCTTGAAGACATTATTTAAAATCCTTTTAAAGCGCAGTTCTTCCTACTTCCCGACGATGGACACCTGTGAAGGCCTTAATAGTACCAAGGAGGGGTCAGAGGAGGGTGGCTGCTACTTAAAAGGGTTTAAAAGAATGTTGCAGCCATATTTTATGCCCCCATGCCTAAAAGCCCATAGTAATGGGGAAGGGAAAAGCCATGGCTTCCTTCTCTGGGCATGAATTGCAATACTTCTAGATGTTCCTTCTCTTTTTGAAGAACTGTTAAGATCACTGACTGGTCAGTCCATAATAGCTTTATTCCTAGAACAGTGCCCATCCAGAGAGAGTGAAGATGCCTCTTAACATTTTTGAAGTAGAAATTGTAAGTGCAAACTCACACAGATGCCCCAAAGAGTGATGGAGTCTGACCAGAAGGCAATGAGGATTTGTGCAGGTCATTACATGTAATGATGTATGTTCACATACAATATACATGCTATATAGATATACATATAGCTTATGATAGATGCACATATTCTCTATGAACATGCATCTCACTGAACTTCTGATAGCTCAATGGAGTGACACACATGGCTGGTACTGGCTGAGCACAGTGTTTAAGGCGCCATTGCTAATTTTCACATGCAGCATGTCATTTAATGTTCATAACAACATTGTGAGGGACGCATTGTTGTTATCATTCTCTTGCAAATGGAAAACCAGAGGCACAGAAAGAGAAGTCACTCTGCTGCTGAAGAGGATGAGCTTGATTCCCATTCTCCATGTGGTGGCTCTTTCCAGAGCCCAAGCTTCTAGGCATCCTGCTATTAATCAGATAGGGCTGTATGTCCTGCAAGGTTTCAAGTGTTGAAATTGAATCCCCATCAGCAAATATGAGGACACTGGAAGATTAAGACATCTATGGTGTCTAAGAGCCTTTGTGGGGTGAGGTATTTGGGATTAGATAAGATCATTAGAATACAGTCACATGACTGAATATCCTGTGCTTTGCAGGAAGATGGAGAGAGACTACTAGAGATATATGTACACATAAAGGTACTCCTTGTCTCTCACCATGTAATACCCTGAGATACCTAAAGCTTTTGCTAAGAAGAGGGTTATCACTAGTTGCAGTTCCGTGGTGGTTTGAATGTGAATGGACCCCACAGGCTCATATTTCAGTGTTTGGTTCCCAGCTGGCAGACTGTTTAGTTAGAAAGAGGTGTGTCACTGGGGATGAGCTTTGAGTTTCAAAAGCCCATGCGAGGCCCAGTCTCTCTTCCTCTCTTTCTCTCTGCCTGATGCATGTGGATAAATTGTAAGGTCTTAGTCACTGCTCCATTGCCATGCCTGCCCACCTGCTTCCATGTTTCCTACTGATCATGGACTAACCCACTGAAATTTAAGCAACACCCCCCCCCCAATTAAATTTTCCCTTTTATAGATAGCCTTGGCTATGTTGAATCTTCACAGCAATAGAATAGTAGCTAAGACAAGCCTCTTACAACAAGACATTGCCTTTGAACAAGAACTGTGAACTCAAAATAGAGTTTGGTATTGTGTTATCAGCAAGGAAGCACATTGATGCAATTACACTCTCCTGATTTTCCATTTAAGATGAGTCTACATAGTTGTCAAATGAACTGTGCTCACACAGTGTCTGTTCCTTTTGTGATTTTGTGATCTGCTGTAACTTCTTTATTGATCAGCATCAACAAGTCTCATTATACTGGTAAACATTTATAAGAGCACATTATGGATTTAGTTCTTTTTGTAACAAAAAAAATCCCTGGGTGTTTATTTGCTCATTTAGTCTGTATATCATCTGGGCTTTCCAAAATTAAAGAAACCATGAGCACCTAAAGCTTTAAAAAAAGGAAAGGAAACTAGAAATTATCCAATAAGTGACTTTATCACCCACATGAGATCGTTAAGACCCACACAGAACAAAGGCAGGCCTTTAAGTGACATATCTGGTAACAAATCCAGCTGTGTGGTCTCTCCTCTAGCAGAAGTGTCTACTCACCCCTGATTCAGCAGCTTGCAGCATACAATGTTCCACTGTGGCCAGGAAACGTATGGTTAGCCAAGTTATATACTCTGGTCAATGACATAGTATCAGATATGCTGTTAAGTGGAGTTATGAAAGTCATTCATGTCATGCGATTTGCTTGTTTGTTTTTATTTTTTGAACCTCTGTCATGCCCACAGGAAGAAATGGATAAAAGAAACACATAGTTAAAAACTTATTCAGATAAGATCAACTTGGGTCATTTATTCCTGGGTTATTTTTTTTTTATGAGAAGTAAAAATTTCCTATTTCAAGATGTTGAAATTGGATTTGCTCATTATGATATAATAGATACAGTTAGTATTTTTCCTTGTAAAGTCTTCCAGAAGAGCCCCTAAAATAAGCACAGAAATTTATATAATGAAAGATCACCTATTTACTCTAAAATGTATCACACTAATAGCTGTAAAACAAAACAAAATTTATTTTGAAAGACATTTAAAAAATAATTCTTTTATTACTTTTTTTGGAGAATTTGTGCAACATATTTTGATCACATTAACTTTCTTCCCCAACTACTTCCAGATCCATCTTCCTTCTCCTTTCCCTAGTACAGAGTACCATCTGAGGGATCAGAAGTACACAGGATACTTTTAAGTTCATTGTCAATAGACAATATCTTTCAGAAAGTGACATTGTGTCAGAAATCCTCACTATAAAATAAACCAAAGCTGGAAAACTGGCTCAACTTTGAGCTTTCTTCTTTAATTTTATAATAAGATCTAGTTTATTTAAGAATATATTTTATTTACAAAATTGTATGCATGGGACTTTGCCTGCAATACCCACGGAGGCGGGAAGGAGGCATTGGATCCCTTGCATCTAGAGTCAAAGACTGTTAAGAGCACCGACATGGCTGCTGGGAATTGTGCTTGGGTCTTCTGGAAGAGCAGCCATTTCTCTTAATTGTGAAGCCATCTCTCCAGCCTCTTTCTTTCCCTCCTTCCTTCCCTCCCTCCCTCCCTCCCTCTCTCCTCTTTCTCCCTCTCTTCCTCCTCCTCCCCCTCCTCTTTCCCCTCATCTTCCTCCCCCTCCCCCTCCCCCTCTTCCTCCTCTTCCTCTTCCTCCTCCTCTTCCTCCTCCTCCTCGTTTTCCTTTCCCCTTAATCTCATTGAGTTCAGTTTGTGTACTCAGATACTCTTGGAAACAGGCAGGCCTGGAGCATGGGTCAACTTACCATGGGTCACTTCATTAAAGAAAATGGACTTTCTATCTTTCAGAAACTATCACATAACAAAAGCTCATCAACTGGTAGTAAAACTTCATGGCTATCTCTCCCCTTTCTGTGCTGCCAGTTTGCCTGGCTTGAGCTTATGCAGGTTTCTCTGTTGTAATCACTGTGAGTTTATAGATACAGCTACCCTGTTGTGCCCAGAAAACAATGTTTCTTTGAAGATATTTACCACCTCTGGCTTTTACAGTCTTTCTGTACTTTCTCCCTCCCTCAAAGATCCCAGACCCTTATTGGCAGTGACCTATGACAGATATTTTATTTTATAATTAGAATTTTAGCTTGAATATTACTTCCTGAAGGGTAATATTTACCCACTGACAATGAACACAAAAAAATGCCCTTCGTCTTTTTTTTAATGGTTCACACTGTGTTCATATCTTTGAAATAAACTTGTGGGTTTTTTTTAACCTATTGTTTATCTTCCTCAATAAAATGAAAATTCCATGAAACTAAGCTTATTTGACATTTGGAGTCTAAGGTTTTTCTTAAGAATGCTCAGTGAGTCTAAGTAGAGAAAGCTTTGAGAGGTGGCTTTAGTTATGTGAGAAAGGAGAAGATATTTCCCTAGGGAAAGCATGGAGAGTGGTGGAAGACTAGTGACATGAAGAGTGCAATTCTCCATACAATCAGAGCAGTTCAGGTTAACTACAGCTTAGACTCACATTCATAGTGACAACAGGAGACCATGAGCCTAGCAGTTGTTGTTGTTGTTGTTGCTGTTGTTGTTGGGTTTTGATTCCCAATTGGAAGGTTATGACTATCAATACACTTTCACCTTCTTTCAGATAGTAGTTTGAAGCAACTGTGCCTTGGGGAAGGGGATTCTTTGGGTAGTAGGAGGGTGAAGGAGACACAAGAGTGGAAGAGAAGCTATGGATCCTAGAGAAGACACGTGTCTAATGGACCAGGAGAGATGTGATGATGGGTACAGACCGACGTGGCAAGAGTGGGAGACAGAATTCAGGACCAGTGAGGGAAATGAAGACATGGCTGGTGGGCTGCGTTGTCCCCATGAACATAGCAGATGAGGAAAGGAGTCAAAGGGAAACACGTGATCTTCAGATCATGTGACAGATGACTCACAATGCCAAGTTGGAGACAATAGGAAGAGAACTAGGCTTAGAAGAAGAATCCTGGACACAATAGCAGTGAGATGTTAGAGGCTCCACTTAAATGTAATTGCAGGAAAAGTTTGTCTTGGACAGTCTTCCCAAATACATCGCAAACAAGCAATAAACATGACCCTACCTCAGTAGACAGTGATCACTTTCAGTTTTAAACAACCTTCCATATCTGTGTACTTAACTGCTAAGTAGACAGCATGGTGAGCTAAAGAAGCACCTTCCTCTCCTTTTGCTAATACCTCGAAGCCCAACTGGGCAATGACAGACATCAAGGCATTTCACTTTTTAAGTTTTTGACAGTGAAATGATATTTCACATGTTGAGTCCTTGACGGTGAAATGAGATTAAAGGGACTAGATTTATTTTCTGATTATTTTGACCCAGTATTTCTGAGCCAAATAATTTATAGGTATAAATATGAACTGATGGATGAAGCACATTAGTTATGAAGATAAACTCAGGTATATAATCCCGGGAGTGCCATATAATGCCCAAGAGGAGAGGCAGGAGGCTTGCTGATGTTTGTTGACCCTAAACTACCAGAGAAGCAGGGAATGCAGCCCTGGGTCCCCTGCAGCCCCGGGTCCCCTGCAGCCCCTGGGTCCCCCTGCAGCCCCTGGGTACCCTGCAGCCCCTGGGTCCCCTGCAGCCCCTGGGTCCCCTGCAGCCCCTGGGTTCCCTGCAGCCCCTGGGTCCCCTGCAGCCCCTGGGTCCCCTGCAGCCCCTGGGTCCCCTGCAGCCCCTGGGTCTCCTGCAGCCCCTGGGCTGGACAGTTCTCAAAGGACAGAGCTCCCTAATTGGCTGTTCTAAGACCCGACTCTGAACATTTGGAGAGAATTCAATATATGTATTTCAAACTGTGTGCGATTGTGAAGATTTATTAGAAAAGGAGCCCCACAAAATTGCAAGCTCCCCTTCAATCAATTTAGCATCATTATAGTTCCTACCACCAAAAAGCTCAATTTTTAATCCAGCCTAATTTTCAAATGTTTAGCCTCTAATTCCCTTCAATATAGACTCTAGGCTCCCAAAAAGCCTATGAATAATTTTGCATGGAGTAGATTTATCTTGCTCATTCTTCACTAAGCTATTAGCATGTGTGTGTGCGCACACGTATGTACATTTGTATGTCTATGTGTATGTGTTTGTATGTGTGTGCATGCACTTGTGTTTATATGTATATGGACATGTGTGTACACATATATATGCAGGTGCTCATGTGTATCATGTATGTGGAGGTTAGTGATATATATTGGGAATTCTTCTCAGTTGTTCTCTATCTAATTTTTGAGACAGTATTTCTCACTGACTCTATTTTTCTCACTGGCTTTTATTTTCTGGGTTAAACTGGTTGGCCAACAGGCCCCATTAATCCGTTGTCCTGGTCACCCTAGTGCTGGAGTTATGAGCAAGCACCACAACACCTGGTTTCCACGTGGGAGTTGGGGATTGAACTTGGGTCCTCATGTTTGTGCAGGAAGCGTTTTACTGAGCACACTGTCTCTCCAGCCCTGCTATCACCTTCCTAAGGAAAAGCATAACACCATGTAAAACACACTGGGCTATCTTGTGTTGCACATGCCCCCAACGAATTCAATCAAGGATGGTAGCATCATTTGTTGCTGTCATGAGTTTGATATGCACAATGGTTGTCAATCAATTAAGTGTTTCCTCTAGCCCGAGATGTGTGACACTTTAGGATTTCACTCACTTGGAAGAAAGAAAAACAAAAGCCTGCTTGTGATCCCAAAGCAGAAAGAGGAAAGGGCTGCTGAGAAGAAAACTTTGATTTAAAATTTATTGTGAAAAAGACTGTATAGTGAAAATGTGCCATCTCTTTTCTTTAGCTCAAGAAAAACAGCAAAGTCATCTCATTAGGACAAATTGACAGGATATACAACAGGACAAAGTTTGCATTTAGAGTGGAACATGTTGACTCTATTGAGTGTGCAGCTTTACAACATAACGGGAACAGATTGCTTATGACAGCGCTTGTCTCCACCCATACCAACAGTTGATCATCTGGGCTCCTGCTGTCCATGTGGATATGTCGATTCCTGCAGGGTGACAGAGCAGGCTTAACAATGCTGCAAAATCTCTTCTACTGATGAGAAACCACAAACTTCAGTCCTAGCGTTATTTTTCGATAACCTAAACCAATAATACTTTTATTAATTATTTAAGAATTTTATACAATGCACTCTGATCACATTAACTCCAACTCCAGATCTACCCTTATGTCCCCTCCCTACCCACCTCCATCTTCTGACATCTTTATCTTGATCCACCAACTTCATCTGTGTTGCCCATATACTCCCGAGGTATGAGGCTGTCCCTGGAGCATAGTCAACTCTGAGGAGCCCACAACAGCCTTACAGAGACGGATCTCCTCCATCTGAAAATCACTGTCCATGGCTGCACAGTTAAGGGCTGTTATGAGCCCCTCCTCTCCCCACGCTGCAGGCTGGCTCCATAGGTGTGCAGCAGCCACAGCTTTGGTGAGATTGTGTTTGCTGCAGTCCCATGATATTCAGAGGACTCCTACACTTCAATCTTCATCTGTACTCTTACAGTATTTCTCCACCCCTTTTTATGACAGACACGAGGGGGTGGGTGGAAGGGAGGTCGGTCCGTGTATGGCTTGCACTCTCCACTGACACCCACTCTCGCACTTTGACTGGTTGTGAGTTTCCATGTTAAGCAACATCTGCATCACAAAGAAAAACGTGCCTTATGAGGTAGGTCTGAGAGCTGCACCAACCTATAGGCAGAGAGAGAGAGAGAAAGAGAGAGAGAGAGAGAGAGAGAGAGAGAGGCATTTACAGGGCAGTCTGATCCTGTGTCCTTTTAGCAGAATCTTAGTCATAGGTTAATCCCTGAGGCCTGTATGCTGCCAGCGCTGGGTCACTTCCTGAAGCATTTACATATCACGTTCTTGTAGCCCAAGTTCCTTATGTGGAACATATGTGTAATGTCTCACATCCTACCATTTCAGCAACAAAAAGCACAGCAAGACATAAAAGATACTCTCCCTACACTGTAATTATATCGTCTAATACACTAACATTGTCCCAAGTTGTATGATACACACTAACTTTTAAATGAGTGAACTAGGGACTGGAGAGGTAGCTCAGTGGTTAAGAGCACTGACTATCCTTCCAGAGGTCCTGAGTTCAATTCCCAGCCACCACTTGGTTGCTCACAACCATTTGTAATGGAATCTGATGCCCTTTTCTGGTATGTCTAAAGATGGCTACAGTATACTGATACACATAAAATAAAAAAGTATTTCTAAATGAGTGAACTATTCATTATTGCATATGTAAGATTAGTAAGAAAAGTCTTTACTAACATATAAGAGTAATTCATGCTTTTTGGATATATACACCTTAAACGCCCATCTATTTAAAATAAGTAGTTTCACAAATATTAATATGTATTTTTAAACATGGGTATATTTAGACTTGATTATGAAACAGTTATCTTAAAATTAGATTCACTAAAATTATTTGTGAAGTCATTTTAGCTTAATTGTGACATATTCTACACAATTATAATTATACTAACTTCTGCAGATAGAACAACAACACTACAGCCTTTTGTCCAGGGAAAGCTTCACTGACAAAGGTTGGTCTTCAAGTCTGATTACAGGATGACGGTCTGTGGCTAACAGATCTTCAATCTCACTCTGAGAAACCTGAAGTCCAGCCTTTGCCAGTGATACTTTCAGTGTGCCCATGGACTCTTAGATCATTTAGTCTGCACCCGTCATGACATCATTGATGCTTATTTCTATAGTCAGCTCAGCTGTTTTACTCTGAGGATGACAGTTTCTGTTGACTGCCTTAAACCAATGATGTCATAAATGAGATTCTTGTCACCACAGGCCTCTTAGGAGTCGTTAGCATTGTCTAAGTACTCTGTACAGCGGCCTGCTCTGTGGGTACTGCATCTGGGCAGAAGCTATGCTTTGTGCCCTCTGCCACAACCACAGTATTCACAGTGAGACCATCATTCCACAGTTGCAGGTGGATATTTCTGCCTCTCTGAGGACTGCGATGTCATTCCATATAAACTGGGAAGAAGGTGGTGTCAGCCATACTGTGCTCTGTTGGAGTTACAGTGAAGGGTAAGAGGAACAAGCCAAGGTGATGGTGCATTGAGCCCTCTCCTAGAAACTTCTTGGCTCACACCCAGGACCCTTGTGTATTAATTGGCAGGACTCCCCAGTTTTAGTGGGGAGAAAAGCCTTAACTTCCCATCAGATTTAAGGCCCAGGCTTTCATATGATAGATTTGGCTCTAATATCATTAGCTGTGCAGGCTGCTAATTGTAGTGGCTGCTAATCCATTTGAACAGCCAGAATGATATTAGCTTTCAATAGGATTTACATACATCCAGGCTTGTGTCTGCATCGGCTAGCAATTAAAGTTTAAACTGTTGAACATGCAGCTTGTGTAGGCTAAGTCATATTTAATAGCATTAACAATGCAATTTCCGTATTTGCCTCTAAAGTCTCTTTACAGGCTCATCAATTTGCCATCACCTTTGTGTGGCACAGCCGACATTAGCTCTTAGCCTAACAGCTTCCAGAGGAGGGCACTGTCACAGAGACGAGACAGTAGAGATGCCAGCTGCGTATGTCAGAGTCAGCGGCATAATTTATATGAATATTTCCATCTCCCCTCCCGGTACCCTCCACTCTTTCTCACACATGCACATGCACTTTGAGGAGGTTCAGTGATTGTTTATCTTTTCAGGTCAAGTTTTGAAAGACTAGACATCAACCTATTTGGATTGAAATGTCTGCAGAAGACAAATGTTCGCCAAAAGGTTGGTTGAATTATTCCAGATCATATATGGAATCTAACTCTTTCAGAGTTTCAGTGTAAGCAGGATTAAGCTGTCTCATTTGACTTATCCAGGAAAAATATATTTGTATGAGATAGTGTGAGATCAGGCTAGACCACAAGCTCCATGATGGTTTCTTTGTCCCATTTACAGCCATATCCTTAAGCATCTAGCTTGATGACTAACAGGAAGGGACAGGTAAGTATTTCTGGAAGCCATGATGGGGGGGAGTGGATGTTGACAATTGAAACTTCCTGATCTAAGCCCCAGGCCCTTGCTGTCTCTTCCCTTGTTCATTATGGTACCCACACCCTCTGGTCTCCTTGTTTCTAGACCATTCACTAATAGGAGGACATGCCAGGGACACAGAGGGAAGTCGGATTAAGAGGGGGATGAAGGGCGTCCTGTAATCTCTCAGCAAGAAAGGAGTAGCTGTTAGGACAGACTTCTGGTGGCTCATTCAAGCATTTCTTTTCTTCTGGTTCAAGAATTTTGACATGGTAGTCAAAGCTGGTTTGATCATTGATGGTTAGTCAGGCAGAGCTTATTAGAGGAGGTTGTATTTGTTTCCTCTGGCTGTTGAAACAAAATATTAAGAGCTGGGTGGTTAGAAAAACTGTCTCAGTTCCATGGGCTGAGGGCTGGAAGAGAAGGGCTGTGGTCTCCGACAACGTCAAGGGCCAGTCCTAACCTTGTCTGGAGCTAGCCAGCCATCTTTGTCATGCCTTGGCTTACTGAACCATCTCTTCAGCCACTCCTGACTTCTCCCTGTGTGTCTTCATCCAGTCTTACTTCTGTGTGCCTGTCTCTGCATTCAAGTTCCCCTGTGTTTTAAAGACAATGGTCATATTCAATTAGGGTTCACCTTGATGACCTCATTTTAACCCAGCTGCCTCTAAAAGTCTTATTTCAAAATAAGGCCCTTTTCTGAGGTACAGGAGTTGGGGGTATAGCAGATCTTTTTGGCAGGACACAATTTAACCCATTAAAGAGAGAGTCATGTACCATCTGGAAAATGGTAATGGGGTGTTTTCAGGCCTGAAAAACCTTTATCCTTGAGAAACAGAATAATCCATATTCTCTGGACATAGTAGTCAATAATAATTAAATTATTTTTCTCATTTCTCGGGCCCTGCCATCTTGTATTTCCCATATCAATTGACTTTTATTATATAAATATTCTCTAACTATTTCTCTGGTTGTTCCCTGTGTTTAGTCATTTTTCTTTCTCGCTTATCCCTTAAATTTGTCTATTAGTCAGAATTCTCTAGAGAAAAAGAATGCCCCTCCCCCCCCATACACACACATAGAGGCATTCGTTACTTAAGTACAAAGACATTTGTTCAGTAGGATTAGTTCGTGCAATTGCAAAGGCTGGGAAATGCCAGGATCTATTCATCGGCAACTGGAGGCTAAGGCTAAGGGGGGCAGTCTTCTAGTACATGCCAGTAGACTTGAGAAGATGAGGAGCCATATAGGTCCCATTTTGGACCCCAAAGCCAAACTAAAGAATCAGCAGCACACACAGGAACAGGAGAAGACAGATGCCCCCACATAAACAGGGACAAAGCTAGTCTTCTCCTACTTCTCATTCTGTGGGCCTCTGATAAGCCTAACGATGCCCGCCTCTTTGATGAGCTGATTGGTCTTACTGTTCGTATCCTTCCGAAATACTCCCTCCAGATACGCACACTCAGCAAATACCTCTAAAATGAGCCTTTACAGTGGCATTCCATACGGACCGTCATTGACTCTGTTGGCTGTGTCTGACTGACAAGCCAACTCTAAAAGACATCACTTGTTGCTTCTAGAGCACAGGGATCATTGAGTCTACTGTATGTAACACTGGCCTTGTGAGACAGCCAGGCCAATTGATTCTAAGATTTAGATATTTTATCCTAAGCAAGGTTACCTAAGGGTCATATTAATTCTTTGTTATTCATTTTAAAGCAGTTTGGCGTTCCCATAGAATGTGGAATAAATGTAACCTTAGCTCTTCTTTCTATGGATGTTGTATATTTTTGCTTCAAAATACAAAATCCTATAACCATTCTCAGACTGGGTTTATACCAACTATGCCTGGATGCACTGAAGTGAAATGAGAGAGTAAATTTACTTTTATATAAATCTCTCTCTCTCTCTCTGGAAATAGTTTACTGAGGTTTTAATAAACTCACCAATTTTGATGACTTATAAAACGTTGGAAGTTCATCTTAGAAGAACAAATGTAATTTGAGGTGATACTTAGCATGTCCTTATGAGCTGCTTTTACCCATAATTCTGTGAAACAGAAATCTACAAGTAAGAAGTACTCGTTATATTTACTAATTAGACATTTAAAACAAAAAAACCCCTATTTTTCCTGTGGGGTCAACTGCCCCACTTGGGCACAGCAGACAAGGGCTCCATGCAGAGGACCTCACTGGTGAGAGACAGGCCAGGCGAGGGGCTTTCTTCGGGCTTCTCAGTAGATGAATAAGCCATGCTCCGGGGTCATGTTAACTTTGCCATTTTTGTACAAAATCACTTAATAAATTGATTGGCACCTTATCTGGGCGTCAGTGTAACTTCACTTTTAGAGATGTGCAAAGTGTTTAAGTATCAAAAACAAACCATGAGGGACGACTTGGTGAGGAAGGGCTCGTGTCGCTGGCTGAAGATCAAAGGAAGACAGATGAAGGCGGAGTACAAGCACTGTCAACAGAGAAGAAGCTTGGTGTTTCTGTCAGCCCAGGGTGTTTCTGTCAACCCAGGGCCAGACTTTCGAGGCTGACCTCAGCACACAGTGAATGTGTGGGCTGTAGAGCTAGGACTAGCACCTACAGAAATGACCACATTTTGAACACTAGGAAAGTGCCCATCAGAACTGAAGCCTAGACCCGCGTCACATCAGAAAACATATTAGCCCCATTCTGGGCCAGTCACAGCAAAACAGAATGCTTGAGGTAGGTAGACAAACATTCAAAGGAAAAAGCAAAATATCACATTAACCATATGACAAGGGGGGAGGGCATTTCAAGAGAGCTATCAATAAATTGTCAGTCGATCTTGTGGCCAAATTTTAATTTATGGGTATTTTATTAACTTGGGTTCGAAATTGGAGTTTTCCATGCGTGGTCAGGTAATGAATGTATTTATTATCTGGCTCTATATTACCGTGGAAGATCAGGTAAAAGGTTAAAAAGAGACACCCCAAGAAACACTTTTTCTTTTAGCCCTATATGAGTTGTTCCCTTGAATGACCTGATTATAAAGTATGGTCTATATGGAGAACATTTGTAGAATCTAAGGTCTACCAGGCTGAAAGGCAGGCTTAAAATATATATTTTCCCATAGTGCCTCGGCTTGCATTTTAGGCTCCTAATGCATCTGAATAATTGCACAATCTTCATCTTTTTTCTTGTAACAGGTGCCTGGAGTCCTGGAGCTCTTGCATTGAGCTGGCACCCTGTGACAGAAGCAAAGATGGGCTGGTGACTTGAGGCCACACTCCAGCTGTGCTTGTCTGTTCAAGATGCTCTGGGCTTGAGATAGGCAAAACTAGAAGCCATAGTGTCACAAGGACAGTGCGAGACCTGTCCTAAGGTTATAATGTATTTCACTTGCATCTGAATGCTCACAAATTCCTAGGCTTATTTGCAAAAATGCTAACTAAATTTCATATTTCAAACATGAACACAGCACGTGGGAAACATTTTTGCAAAAATACGTGATGTTTTATCATGTTAAATCTCCACAGCAGGACATGAATACCTGCTCACAATCCTGGATACCATCTAGCCTTAAGAATTCTTAAATGATATTGGCATTCAAGATGGTAAGAGACCCAAGTGTGTGAATTTTACCTTATTTCCTAGAGCATCTAATGACAGCACCCAACATTCAATAGATGTTTAAAAAGATATGCCAGGTACTCATCATTGAATAACTCAAAATGGCCTTAGAGTGTGAGCGAATTGATTTTCTCCCTTTCAAATCTATTTTGATCTTGCATTAGGAAGCAGAGACACTGTTTACCAAGACTCTCAACCTGACCTCTGGGATGCCACCTTGAACCATGCTTTCCTTGTGCCTGGCACTGAGTGGGCCAGCACTGTCCTAGGTCTGTCTAGGATGCTCAAGTCCCTCTAAACCACATTGTTTCTTCCCTGGGCCCTTGAGATCTCCCTCACGAAACACACGCAAGTTTCTCTGTCTTTTCTTTAATCATTTTTCAATTTGTTCTCTTCAGAACACCCTGGATGAACTACAAGGACGCATTGATCATATCCTTATGTCGATTAATCCTTTACTAAGGTCTACAAGATCTGTAGTCCCTGGCTCTCATCCACCTCTGCAGCCAGCTCTGGCTCCCCTACGGTCACTCCTCACCACCTACCCATGTGAAAAGTATCATGTTGTCCCCTGACATCAGCTAATACTCCTGTGGTTTCCTCTATCTGTCCCATTGGATGGCTAGCTCCCTCTCCTCCTTTCATTTCATGGTTTTTTTTTTTTTTTTCCTGGGGGGAAAGGAAAAGAGGGAGGGGAGGGAGAGGGTAAGAGGAGGGGGAGGGAGGATGATCCTCAGACCCTTTTCTCAGTTAATTTCTTTTATGATCCTTCCTCAATTACTTGACTCATCTTTTTTCAGACCTTAAATGTACCACTGAGTTTTACAAAAGCAGTAACTTTGCCTATTTCCCTTCAACAATGGGGTACATTTTTAAACTTACGGTGCTGGACACAATATAGTACTGGATGCATATTTTGTTTTTGTAAGTATTAAAACCTGGATTTATTTTACCCAAGTGTATTTTATTCTAGTGCATAGGGAAGGCAAATGGGACGCTTTGTTTTGGCTGAGTTGAAATCGCTCCTCTATTAACTTACTTGCATCTACCTAGAAGCATGTGAAAGCTGTCCCAAGGCTGTGGAGGACTCAGAGAGGCAAAGATCTTGACCCTACCCTGTGAGTTTACACCATAGGAAAGGTGGGTCACGGGTACAGCTGTGACTATCAGGCTGCTGTTGGTATGGGGGTGCCTTGGAAGGCTTCCATTCAGTTACTGCTGACACCTGCCTCACGTTTGATTGTGAGAGTATCTTAAGGGGAAAAAAAATTATTTGTGACTGGGTTTGCAAATGACGCAGGGTTAGATGTGGGCTTTCCTGAATATAGAATGTGGAGGTGTGGCTATGTCAGGGAACTGGGAGACCCCTTAAACAAGCTACAGTCCTGGTGAGATTCAGGGGGAGGGCACAGACTGTGCAAAGAATAGGGGGGTCCATTTAGAAATTTAGTTTAAGCCAAATTGTGTGTGTTTTGTCATTGTCTGCTCAAATGTTTGGATCAAAAAAGGGAAATCCCTAATGGTCTCAGAACTGGGTAGAAACCTACGGATAGAAGCTTCTCTGGGAGTGCCAGCCACTCCCGGAGAGAGCAGAGCAGGGGAGGCTGTAGCAAGGGCACTGTTTAGGAAACTTCTAGCTGAAAATGTCAGTAACAAGCTATCATGGAGAGGAGTTTGGGTTGGGTCCTGCAGAAGAGTGAGACTTCCTGAGGCTCCCACCGTGGAAGCCATGGTAGAGGAGGTAGCCAGGATGAAAGGAGCACTGAGTACAAGAACAGGTGTTTAGTTTTCTAAGGGAGGAAAACTGAGAGCAGGGTTGAGGTGAGGCAGGGGATTAATTTGGGGGTGAAGATTGTTATGCTGAGGAGGTTGCAAACTTTATGTCCTGTTTCCTCCACTGAACAGGGAGAATACCAGGTGACTCACCCTCCCTTTATGCCATTGTGAGGAGCAGTTTGGGAGAGCCCAAACTTCTGGTTTCTGTCTATGTGACCTCCAAGAATCAGATGACCAGTGACTGTCAGACATCTGAGGCTGAAGTCCCTATCCAGAGCTTGAGAGAGATGCTCAAAGAGAATCTTGAAATGGCTGCAGCCTCAGGTCCTGGTGAAATGGAAACACTTTCATGACTGTTGTAATCTCAAGAACACATGGAGAATTCAGTGGCGAAACGTATTTTATTGTGCCTTATAAACATGTTCAGGAGAATTAAATCAGCGTGTGTCGTCTACGGGTGTTGGGTGTGGGAAATTGGATATAGCATGTGGTATAAAACTGCTTTAAATAAATAATTGCCACGTTTATAGTTTTTATAGTGTTTTTGTCCCCTGCGACACGTTCACGCTCTCATCAAGGTCAGGTACATTGACACTTTTCCTTAAAAATTCTGAGTTGTATAAAATCTGAACAAGCAACAAGGGACCTCGAGTTCTGCTGGTGACAAAGTCAGTCACAAGGTCTGCTGCAGCTCCCAGATAGCCTGAGCCAGCTTTCCCGCACTGCCTCCCAGTGTTGGCGGCGAGAAGCGCGAGCAGCCACCCCTACTAGAGCACTCGCTGCAGGGACCGCCGGAAAGCTCCCCAACCCGGCAGAGCTGGATGCTGGCTGTTTTTGAAAACCGAGCAGAGCCTAGCCTCTCTCTCAACCTCGCCTCAGCAGAGGACGTTGAATGTCTTTGAAGTAAAAGCATTCCAGAATGAGGGATGTGAAGTGCCGTTGCAACAGCGACCGTGTGGCAGACCCTTTAAAATAAATAAGCTCCGTGTCCGCTCCCAAATAGATGGCTTTTGTGCAGAGCATTGGAGGGGTTTGATAAGGGCGGTGTTACAACATTTAATGAGGTGCAAAGGAAAAATTGCTCTGCTGAGTTCACATGGCTGTCACTATGGTCTCTTCTGTGTTCTTCTCTTCCCCAAACTCTTCTTTACAGAAGAATACCCAGATCCTTTGGTACCAGATGGGGAAAGAGGGAGGGAGGGAAAAAGAAAGGGAGAAGATGGGAAGAAAGGAGAGGGTGAAAGGGAGAAGAGAGGACCCAGAGGGAGAGGTAAGAGAGAGAAGGAGGGAGGGAGAAGGCAGAGAAAGAAGAGAAGAGAGATGGAGAGAGGAGAGAGGAGAGAGGGGAGAGGGGAGAGGGGAAAGGGAGAGGAGAGATGGAAGGGAAGGGAAGAGAGATTTCCTAAGACCCGTTCTCTTGCTTCATCCCCCTTCTTTCTTTTCTTTCTTTATTATGTCAAGGATTTTGTTTGGTCCTTTTTATTTTTGATCAATAATAATCCTGTTGAGTCCTGCTTTGTAAGTCATTCCTTCTGTGGCAACGCTAGCCAAACACACTGTGGCTCTCATCCCCCTCATTAGTATTAATGCAGTAATGATCACTCGCTTTCTTGGCTCCTTAGACTCGCTTCAATATTTACACACAGGCTGAAGCCAATGGGGCAGGAATAATGAGTCTCTCACAGCACGGGCTGCAAGAGGTGGGGGGTGCGGGGGCGGGACTTGTCTCCCCCACTCCTCCTCCGCTGGGTGGAGTTCATGGTGGGCTGACTTCTACACCTTGGAATTATTAATTAAAAGGACAAGACACACACCCCCTTAGCTTCCTGCTTGTAACACCCTCTGCTGAGGAGTACTGATACCACTCCAGCCTCACTGGGTCTGTACCTCTCACGTGACTATGAAAAATAGTTCCATTCTCTCCAACCTCTACCGAAATTCTTCTTATGGAAAAAGAAGTCTCTCTTTGGGCAGAGGGCATTTCTATACACTCAGTTTTTATACACTCATCAGGGCTAGGATTTTATGCCTCCTTTTTGCATAGTTTTCTATGCAAAGACTTTGTCTTCCCGCCTGTTTATGAGCTACTGAGAAGAGCAAGTCACCTTCTGCTTTCTTCCTCCTGCCATTTTGAAGTGTTTGCTTCATTGTGGTAGCAGTTAGAAACTCTGAAAGGAAATTCTCTCTTCCAGGACAAAGTTGAAATAAAAATGATGTGTTCTGGGTGCTGGAGATATGGTTCAGTCCTTACAAGCAGTTGTTGCTCTTACTGAAGCTAGGGTTGGGTTCCCAGCACCAACACGGTGGCTAATAACTCTCTGTAACTCCAGTTCCAGAGGGTCCTATGACCCAATCTGGTCTCTATGGTGACTGAATGTATGTAGTGCACAGACATACATGCAGACAAAAGCCCATACATATAAAATATATTTACATACATTTAAAAAAATATATATATAATAACATATTATATATTTTAATATATACATAACATAAATATAAAATATATTTAAATAAATCTTTAAAACATATGTTCTGAAGGCATTTTTAAACACTAAGAAATCCCAGAACACACATACTGACGAATGTGGTTCCTCTAATTTCAAAGAGAAATTATAGGTATTTTTCATCTATGATGCTACCTCATTTCTCAACCAGAAAGAAAAAGTTTTCTAGTTTTAGAAACAAGGAGCACTCCTCTGCGTATTATTTTCCCCTCAGGGATGGGATATTTGTGTATTTAGACATCTGTGCATCCTTTCAAGGGATAGCTAAAGACTTTTCTCATTGCTCTGTGGTTTGAAGATTTGTTTTTATCACTGGTGGGTGTTTTCCCCCTTTAGCACCAGGTCTGCAGGGGGATTGTCCTGGCTGAGAACTCAACCTTTTCCTTCATCGTGATCAGCTTCTAAGAACCCTCAAGAATCCTTTTACATTCAGGGCTAATTATTGTTAATCCTGCACTCACTACCCAGCCGTGGCCAATATCCTCAAGTCTATTTTGTCTCTGTTGGATCCTCATAAAAGAAAGGAGGATGCAGAGGATGGTGTAAGTGCCGGGGTAAAAGTCGGATGTGCAAAGGGAGAAGCCTTCGGGGCGGGAACACTGTACTCAATGCGGGGGGACAAGGAAATAGTGAGGCAGCTGCAGTTTTACTTGCAGAACAAAGTATTAGGAGATGGAAAATGAATGTGACAGGAACAGCATGACACTGAGATAGCCTGAAGGGGCAAGGAGAGACCAAGAGAAAGCTCTTTGCCTGCAAAGCCAGAGCTTGGAGACCGGAAGTACTGCAAGGGTGGGCTGCTATGGGTAGTGAATGAGGAATGCCTGTTCCCTAGATGGTAAAGGACAAACACTGTATGGCATTCTATCAAATTTTGAATTAAAAGGTATATATATATATATATATTATATCTGAAGGAATGCAAGCCATATCATTCCCGGGGTACATATCTGAAAATTAGTCAGAATACTACAAGGATATCTACACATCTATAATTACTGCTACATGATTGACAATAGCCAAATTATACAATCAACCTGAGAGCAAGTGGCCATTATAAATGGGTAAATAAGATATTACACGTATATATCCATAGGTAAAATGGGAAGAGCTGCAAATCACCATGTTAAACAAAATGAGGCATATTTAGAAGGGCAAGTATTTTATCTTTTTATCCCAAATGTAAAAACCTAGATTTTAAAAATAGGCATAGAAATGTGAGGGGACTCTGGGAAGAGGGAGAGAACCGACAGGAAGAGAAGACAGAGAGGACAACAGGTGTGTGTGTGTGTGTGTGTGTGTGTGTGTGTGTGTGTCTGTGATCAATGGACATTGTATACATGCATTATTATAGCGAGACCATTATTTTGTGCAATCATCTCTGTGTATGTGCATAAATCCTCAGGTTGATGCTGGGAATTATCCTCAATTACTCTTCCACCTTATTCATTGAGAAAGGTTTTTCAAAAAAAAATTCAGAGTAACTTGCCTGGGATTGTCTTTGGATTAGAGAGTAAGAGTAAGAGAGTGAGGAGGGGGCAAGCAGCCCCTTTTATAGTGGATCAGGCCTACCTGGCTGTTGCCAGGTAACTGTGGAGGTGGAGTTTAGACAGAATGCTAACACCCATCTCTTCCCTTCCTGTTCCCCCCACCCCCCATCTGTAAATCTGCCCCACTAAGCCTAGATTTATAGGCAGGCCTGCCATGCCCACCCCCAGCATTTAAATGGGTGTCTGGGGGATCCTAATTCTGGTCTTCAGGCTTGCCTAGCAAGCATTTTGACCAGATCCATACTCCCAGCATGGAAGTCTTCATTGCAAACAGCTTAAACCACAACAGCCCCTAATGTTTTGATGGGGAGGTGTTAATTAGGACTCCCCTCCTTAGAAAACTCCTCAGCACAGCAGCAAGTGTACTCAGAGAGGGCCTAGAACTCACGGAGCTCTCCCTAGCTAGGTGGCAGAAGGGTTTAGTATTTCTCTTAATGACTCCATCACCCTCTAAAACATCATTCCACAGACAAGCAAAATTCAAAGGGCCAAGTAACTTTGCCAGGGCCACTATTTTAAACGGTGGGGTCAGAAATCAGGTTAGGTACCCACTTTCCTGTCTGACCTATGCCAGGTCTTAGGACTGACTGGTTGTCTTCTGGCTCCATGTGGTGATTGAGAACAACTGTATTTCACATGTAACAAACTGGGAATATTCAGAGGAATTAAGGGAGGAAATACTTTCATAAAACTAATGTTTCTCTACGTTGGAAGCCATTTTCCTTTTCAATATTAGCTACACAAATTATGACAGTACCACACAACGGGGTAATGATTCAATATCAAGGAAGACATTTCTTAGAAAACTCAGAGTCTGTTGGAAGAAAGGGTGATCCATGTAGAGGCAAAGTACTGCAGTGCATTGTTCTGTGGCTATATGGTAAAGCAGTATGGGACTGGGTTGTGGTAGACTAGGTAGGGACTGGTCAGTTCTCTGTGAGCAAAGGTGACTTCCATAGAACATGAAAGGAGAAGATATAGTTAGATTTAAGTGTGGTGAGACACGTTAATTTTGCTTTGATGACACAAAGTATTGCAATGGCTACATTTTATATTCTTCTTTAATTTTTATGAGTCCCGTTTCCTGATCCCCACCTAGTTTTACACTGGTTTGCATTCGAAGCATTGATGTTGTGATTTGGGTTCTCTGGCCTCCTCTACTCACTAAAGGGGCAAGGGAGAGGAGAGTGGGGAACGCAGAAGGTTCTAGAATCGAGTTCAGGGGTCAGCAAGCCCCTTTTCTCTACTCCACCTCTGCCATAGTCTCCTCTTTCAACCACATGGACAGTAGATGCCAAGGAAAGAAAAAAAGAGGCTTCCCAAGACTCGATGAACCAGCATGGCAGAATGTCCCGGCAGCGAGCCTGAAGGATGTGCATGTGTGTGGTTCCTTCAGTCACTGGGAAAGTTTTTAATGCCTCCTAGAAGCTAAAGGGGCCTGGAGAGCCCCAGAAAAGGCCCCAGCAGCTACCAGCTGACACTTGAAAGGCTCTGAAGCCATAATCCACCCCAGAAAAGATGTGTGAAAGGGAAAGCAGCAGGGGGCTAGCCACACTGAGTATGTTCTGTTGTTCCTTCCCTTTAATAAAGAACAGTCACTGACAGACCCTCATCAATCATCCTCAGAGCACAACCCCACGGCCATGTTTGTAGCCTACTGCCATGTTTCTCATGCATTCCTACATATAAGCCCTACCCCCTACTGCTTTGTTTTTCTCTGTGCACTCAGCCCCAGCCACCAGCTTTGTGAGACTTAGTCAGAGGCACAGCAGCACAATGTGAGGCCTTATCTTGCATGGCTGCTGAGGCCTCTCCAATACAGCTGCACTGAGTCTGCTGCCACCTGAAGATCTGACGAGTTGCCCTTTTTAAACTGTTTGAAGTGATTTATCAGAAATATTTTCCTCCGAGGAAATAAAAGGAGAGAAAAGCAAACATTATTAAAGATAAATGAATGTGACAGACAGTGATGTGGGCACAGGGCCAAGCACACATTGTAGATACACACCACACACTCACACGCACACATGCACACGCAAACACGCATGAATGCAAGCACACTTTTATTATCTTTCTTATTTTGTATGTATAAACACACATGCTCACACACATGCACATGCTCACTCACGCACACGTGCACACATGCACACTTTTATTATCTGTCTTATTTTTGTATGTATAAAGTAATAAAATAACCTTATGCTGTCCAGAAAGTTTACTGACTGCCCTCAGCTTTTGCCTTCATTTAAAATGTCATCTTGGAGCCTTTCTGAGTTACCTTCCAAATTGCTGTGGAAGACATTTTCACCCAGATTGGTTGTGATAAGCATCTTGGTCCAGCTGCTGTGACCGAGGGATTGGGTTTATGGGGCTAAGATGTCAAGGCCATAGTCCTTTACACTGTGGATGAAGGTAACTTTAACTTCCAAAGGACGGCATTTTTGTAGAGACACAACCTGAGGACCTCTGCTACAGGTGCATCCTGAGAGAGTCCTCAGTTTGCTTTGAACAGCCTGAATGTGTCTGGTGACATCCTAATACTGTCAGCATCTGTCTTATTTCTGCTGTATTTTATCAAGATTTCAAAAGCACACAGTGTTTAAACTCTGTTCAGGTATGCACAGCTTACTTTTTCTTATATAATCATGTGTTTATGTACTAACGGTGCTTTCCAATGAAAACTGTCAAAGTCAGAATTTATCTCATCAAAATTTGTAATTTATATAAAATAAAGAATAAAAAGATACAAACTTATAAGAACTACAAAAACAGTAGGCCATGGTAGTTCACACCTTTAATTCTAGTACTTGGAGGCCAAAGACAGGCAAGCTCTGTGAGTTTGAAGCAGCCAGAGCTACAATAGGGGGAAAAAAAAACAAAAAACAAAACAACAACAAAAAACAACAACAACAAGACCCAAACAGGCAAGTTGGAGATTCCAGCAAAATTCCAAACACTGAATGAAGGAATGAGAGTTGACGTTGCAGAATGAGACAAGGTCTCATACAGAAGAGACTAAAGGCTGGGTGCCTGTCCATCACAGGGAATGGGGACTTCTCAGAAGCTGAGCCACTCATCTGCTCTGAAGGTGCATGAAGAGTTTTAAAATGCACATCTTGACTGAATGTCTTTAGGAAGAGCAATGACACCTAAAATTTTGCTTGAAGACTTCAACTTCCCATTCCAGGTACCAGGAGACAAAAGATGTATCCCTGGAGAGACCCTAGACACAGAGCCTGAGAGGGAACCCAAACCATCCATGGTGAGCATCCTGCTGGTGGCCTGCTCACCTTTCCCCTCAGTTGACAGAACTCCAGAAAAGCAGCAGGTGTTTGGAGAACTTCCATCTGGGAACATTTGATGATCTCCCCCAGAACCTCCCTTGGATTTTTAATGGATCCTCACTAGCCAATTAACCACTGTTTGATAGACTCAACCATGTCTCTAATGTATCAATTAGGTTTTTTTATTGTTTTAACCAGGTGAACAGGTAGACTACTATCCCAGGTCATGCCACAAAGGCTCAACATGAAAGCTAGAGACCAAACAAAAAATATGAAAAGAAATCTGGGCTTGCAAGCGATTACAGAAATAAAATGAAACACAAAAGAACTACCAGCAGCATTTTCCAAGAGACTCAAGAACAAGGACACATTCCATATGGCAAGGAGACAGAGAAAAACATTCATAGAGTCAGAAAACATCAGGAGCTAAAGGGTGATGCTGCTAAGCTAACACAGTCAGCAATGCGATTGGTAGTTAAAAATTAGAAGCTGAAAAAGTGGGAATAATACAGGATGGAAAGTGGGAGAGAAGAGGTAAGAAAAGTGCAATCCATCCCAGAGATGAGCCAACTAGCCAGTACTGATCAGTTCAGGAAATACGAAACCTCATATAAGAGAGGCAAAGCCTGTGGTAACCCTGGAGGATGTGACTGAAATAGTCATCAGAGAGCAAATACCATTTATTTGAGAAAACTTATAATTTCTCTTATGTATTCCAAAGAGTTTCATTTCAGCAAGCAAATAGTGTATTTTCTATTTCCTTGTTTTTTTAATTGCAAATCCTTTTTAAAAATTAACTCACTTTTATCAATATAATTCCCTTTTTTGCAGATATTTTTTTGTCATCTGAAATGTTGTTACATTATTGAGGTTAATATTGGCGGTTCGTTCTAGATAAGTTTCCTTTCTATCTGAAGGACCTGGATTTAAATCCATCCTTTGCTAAGAGATTGAATCAGGAATGAATGCTTTCCTAGAATCCAGAGATGCATGCTATGTTGGCATCAAAACAGTGCACACACACACACACACACACACTTGCTCATACTCTCAGAAAATTGTGGTTTTCTTGAAATTTACAGTGCGAGAATGGAAGAATTTTTCCACCATGGTCTGTGTGCTAACTAAGCATATGTTCTCATAATTTTGTAGTAGTACCCATAACAAAATACTGCAGACTTGTAGCTTACACGGTGCAACATGATTTTCAGAGGAAAAGACATATTAGGTAAATAATATTAGATGTCTTGCTTCATTTTCTGTAATGTGGGTCAACTTCATAAAGTCTCTAACACAGTGTTTGCAAAGATATTATTGATGATGTTCAATAAATTGGGAAACTATCTTATGCTGCTTTAATATAGATATGAATGTAAATATAGACATACAGATGTAGATAGCACAGCAAAAAAACGGAAACAGACAGAAGCCAGGCTGAAGTAAGTAAGCTCCCGATAGTGGTGAGCCATGTTACTACTTGCATGGCAAGCACAGGTAATTTATTCTGCTGACAGTGTCAAGACAGATGTCTCATGTGAAGTAGTGGTGAGCGATGTGGCGCTGCCTGACCTTCATCTCTGGGGAAATGCGACTGTAAGAGAAAGTAATTTAAACAGAAGTAAAACGGGGGCAACTTTAGTTTGTGAAAGTCGCCGTTCCACCCCCAGTCATTCTCATGCTGCACGGAACCCCCATCGACACTATGTCCTCCAAACACAATATTTGCAAGCGAACCCTAGGTGGGCGAAGACAAGCAGAGATGGGCGATGGGGCAAGTCAGAATAACCAACCAGAAAAGCAGAAGGCAGAGAGTCCTCTGGGGGGGGGAGGGGAGCACGCTGACATTTGGGAAGGCCACGTTCCTGCTTCTTGCCATCGGGGATTAAAGGAAGACTCTATCCAAAGTCTAATGATTAGAATAGCTTTTATTCTGATTGGTCTTAGTGCATGTCTGTGAGGTTCTAGACTGTGAGAGTTAACAATATGAACAGGAAGAGTAGACGTCATGAAGGAGATTACAAAGCAAGTGATGCTTGGATTCTGGGCCTGGAGAGAAGAGGGAGAGACAAGGTCATATTTTGTGCCTCTTCCGCTCCTCGTCATTGCTTGGCTTCACCACCACAGGTCATTTTATCATGGGACAAATGACTCTAAAGTAAGATCTCGTACTAGCTCGCTGGTCTCCTCTCCCAGTGTCTTTCATTATCAAGGATAAGTAATTAAACAGAGTCTGCAGCATACGGTGGACACAGCCAGGAAGGCATTTGACTTGCCTGGTTCAAATTTTAATTCTGTCATGAGAACCCTTGAGATTTCTTTGGAAGTTTGTCCATCTGCAGCTGGAACAAGGAAGGGCCTGGCCCTCTTGTCAGCTCTTTCCCTGCTGTTTCTGTACTGACTGACTTCTCTGAGGATTGTGCTAGTTCCTTAGTTGCAAACTAAAATGGAGGCAGGACACACCACAACAGAAGTTCCCTCCTCAGATGTGTGGCTTGCCTCTGACATTTGTCATTCCCGTGGCATCTACCTTTATCAAAAGGCCCTTCTGCTTAAAGCTTCCATAAATTGCAGCTTGTGACCCAGGGAAATAAAAAGAGAAGAACACCGATGCTGTCGCAGGCAGCTGAGCAGACCAGGAAGACAGAAAAACCAAAGAAAGCAAAGAAGCTCAGTGACAGAGGCCATGCAGGTGAGGGGTGTTCCAGGAAGCCGAAGGGCCTGCCCGCTCATGTCTGCCTGGGGCTGAGAGTACGTGCTGGTCTGTCTGTTCCTCCTCAGCCCTTGGGGAACCCCACCACTCCAGTAAGAGCATGGCAGATAATGAGAGAAGAAAAAGTATGGCTTGTTCTGTGCTTTAGCTCAAAATTACAGTAGAAACACACAAGCCTCCCGGGATCTCGTCACGTGTGTGCCAACTTAGTGCAGGAAGGAAGCTAGAGGAAGGTTCCACCAGTTTCTCTCAGGATCATTAATAGCTAAACCATTGATGAATTTTGGAAACAACTGTTTTCTTCAGTAAAGACTAGAATATGGGCAGTTCCTGGAGGTGATGGCATATTGTTTAATATTTTTAGTAAACTGTGGGTTGGGTCATGTTGGAGAATGGGGGAAATCATGAAACAGGAAGTGCTCTGTGCCTAAAATTAGGAGGGATCCTCCACTCATAGACCGTGGAGAGCACAGACAGGAGGAAGTCTGGAGCAGACAGACTCGCCTGCTCTGCATTAGGTTTCGAAACCTAATCCCGTTCCCAAGAAAGCTTGTACTCCTTTCGGTTGCCAGCTTCCCATCTCCCGGGTCTGCCCTCCCGGAACAAATACTCCTGAGTGAGATGGGTCAGTGGTCAGCTCAGTGTGAAATAAATACGCAAACAAACACGAACTTCTGGAAAAATAAACATGAGCCTTTGACGGGCACCAGAAGCAGCTTGGTCGTGGGTCCTGGCAATTCCCTTGAAGGCAGTCTTTTATATCCAGCAGCAAGCACTGCACCCGGTCCCTTTGGGTTCATTGCTAATCGGAAATCTATAATGTGAACTAAACACCTTTTTAGTGAATGAGGGTGGTGGTGGGGGGATGAGTTCAGCTACTGTGTCTTGAAATGTATGCCAGCAGCTGCTTTTAATGATGCCTTAATGTAAAATATCAATAGAAGAGACAAAATATATCTATTCTGTGCATTTAAGGAATTGATGATTCAGGGTCCCGGGCTTGAATGATGGGTCCTCATACCTGAACTTTAGCAGGCTTATTGATAGTTTAGCCGCCTTTAGTTTCAGGAGAATGAATGCAGCATATGAAAGAAATTAGGTCAAAGTTTTAAGGAAAACAGGATGAGGGAAAATTTGTTTATGTGGAAACCATGAGCAATGGCTCAAGTCCTGGCCTTTTCTTGCCTGCAGTCACAGCTGTGAGCAGAGACTCTGGGCAAGACCTGAGATGATGCCCTAGGGCCCTCTGCAAAATGTCCATCCTCAGATATGGCTGAATGACTTCACCAGGAGAGAAGGGTTCAGGTTCCTGACTTCAGTTTCCAAATATCCATCAAGTGGGTGTGTGTGTGGTGTGTTGTGTGTGTTGGGAGCCATTTTGCATGCTTCTGTGAAAGCTGCCTGTCAGGCAGAGTCAAGTCAGGCCAGGGTCTGATGGAAGATTTCCTGGTCTGCTGACACATGGAAGGTAAGAGGAGATACGCATGAAGCTCAAGGCGAGGGGCTGAATTGAATGTTCTGTTTAATCCCTGAGGAGGAGGAACAAGAAGGAACAGGGAGGCCTCCCGAGGGTACAGATATCGAATGTATGTCGGCCATTGTCTCTGCTGGCTTGTAGCTTTGTTTCCCACAATACTTAAAGTATATAAAGCCTAAGAAAATTAAACTCAGGGCTGCCACAATACTGACTCGACAGTCTCCTGGTTTCTAATCTTTGTCTCTGAGTCTTCTGTTTTTTCTATAATCCTCACTGCCCACTCAGAGGACTGCTCTGCTTCATACCAGCCAGACTGGTACATGTGTTTTGTGTCTGTTGGGTTTTAATTTTTTACCTTTTGTTAAATTGGCCTTTAACAATGTTTACACAATATGGTAAGTTCTAATTCCTAACACCCACTACTCCCTCATAAGTTCCTCTTACTTCTTTAAAGCCCTCCTACCCACAAGCCCTTCTCTCAGTTTTGCGCCTTTTATGTTGCTTTGTGGTCCATCCAGATTAGATTAGCTGTGTGACTACGGCTTTGTCCAATGAAGAACACAGGAGGTTCATCAGTGGTCATCCATCTGAACGCAATGTTTGTCCCTCCCTAGTATACATAAGTAGCCCATAGTTCAGAGGTGGGAGTGGGACCACATGGCCCTTCCCCTGACCTATGATTGACAGCTGGCAGGGCCCAGTCTTATGCAGACTCATCTCAGGCAGTCATTGTTGCTGTGATACCATCAATGCACTGGTGTTTCATGCCCTGAAGATGGCATTTTGCAGGCCTCCTCCCTATCTCCTGACTCTTAGCATTTCTTCCCTCACCTCTTCTAGATTGTTCCCTGAGCTTTTGAGGGAGTATGTGAGTGTCCAGTTCAGAAAAAGGTGCTTATCTGATGTA
>NC_133435.1:21889602-21939602 GCF_011762505.2 Arvicanthis niloticus
GATAAACTATATAGATAAATAGATAATAGCTTAGACAGATTGAGTAGATGGATACATAGATGATTGATAGATGAATGGATGGATGGATGAGGTAGGTGGGTAGATGGATAGATGATAGATAGATAGATAGATAGATAGATAGATAGACGGATGGATGGATAGATAGATAGATAGATAGATAGATAGATAGAGGTGAAGACAGAATGATTCTTATCAAAGTTGTTCACTGACATTTTCTTCTAGATCCTCCCCAAGTCTTTCTCTTCTCTGTTGCTGATGCTCTCCAATTCTCCAGAATTTCAGTTTTGTCTGATCCTTATTCTCAATATCATTTTAACCTCTGGACCATGTCAGCACATTTTTCCCCTCCAATTTATTTTTTTATTTTTAGAGAAAACAATCCAACACTGCATTCCAGTATTCCTAAATCTTTCATTTTCTGCCAAAGACAACTTTCCGAACAAAGGAAATGCTACTGTTACTCACACTGTCCAGAACTTCTTAGTCAGTTTTCGAAGCTGCATCGTTCATTTTTACACGAGGCATCAAAATTATATCTGAACAATTTCACTCAGCTTTCCTCATGAAACAATGTATCCAGTTAGCTCACTGTTTTAATTAGCTAGTTGTTAAGTCTCACCTACAACTACTCAATTGTTTCTATAAACCACCAGCTCCCCCAAGCCCCGGTTGTGGGACAGTGCTGAATCTTGGGAATATTCCCTTTGGGATTGGTGTTCTCTCAGGAATCCCTGTAACCTAGTCAATAATGACTTTTGTCTTCCAAAGCTCAGTTTCATCTTTTGATCCAATAATTACCAAAATTGATCAAAATACCCAAGTTGGCAGCTACATTCTTTCTTGGGTGTAGTCATGTAAAATATGTGGTCAATTATCTTCAAAAAGATAGGGGCATGCCTTTTGGGTTTTTTTTTTTTTTTTTTTTTTTTTTTTTGTTGTTGTTGTTTTAAATCGCCTCTTGTCTGACTTAGATGGATGTGCAGTTGCTTAGATTATAGAACTGATGGCAAATAATCTACCTTGGACCTGAGGGTTGGGATGCATGGACATTGGTTGGGAATGAAGGGGGCCACCAGGTACTTAAGGAACAAAAGCATGGCGTTTATTCTTCAATATTGTAGACATATGAGAAAACACTCAGTGTAGTTTATTATCTGGAGTAGTATGTCACTTTCAACTGTACCTAATCTCATATCTGGGGTGGTGTACTGCAAGCCAACACAGCTACAATTAGTCATTGTATATTTTGTAGGGGAGCATCTAAGCTTAACAAAATGTTGGGCGGGAGAGATTTTGTTACGTCACTTCCGGCAGGACTTTGTTCTCTGTTACATTATTACCGGCAGCTCTTTGAAGGCCACTATGTTCTGTGTGAGACTGAGAAAACTCAAGATGCTGGGATTTGATGAGAACTTCATGACACATTTAGAACATTCTTGAAGGAGAGAGGTGAATTCAGGCCAGAGCTAGTTCATCTACAAATAGACACAGAAAGAAAAATTTTGGTTTGTAACCAATAAGTTACCGAAACCATTCACTTGAGTTCTTGTGTTTATGGCGATCCTAATTGCATTTGTGTCCTAAGTGGATCCGTGAGAAGCAGTAGTCACTAACCATGGCTAAGATGGGGCTCCAACATAGTTTTTAACAGTTGTCCTCTGCTCGCCAGAGGCACCAGCTCAAAGGGGCCCATCTTCAGGTGGCTGCAAGGGAACTTTGCCACTGTGTAGGTGAGAGATGAACGCAGGAGAAGATGCGAGCTTTTATTCTTGTATACTTAAGACCAGTGGGTCCCACATAGGACCCAGCCTGGACAAATAGATGAGAGGCCTGCCAAGTTTCTGAGAGGATTGCATGGCCAACAAAACCACAGACTCAGTCTACAAAACCTTGGCCAGCCCCCGAAGTAATCCCTAGGCTCCAAACCAGTGCCAGCAGGAAACAGGATATAAAAACTGTGAAACCCAGAAGAAAGGTACTGCTCCAAGCTCCCCTCAGATGTGGTTATGAAGGAAAGTAGAGAGGAAAGAATCCCAGGGAGCACATTGAGGGCCTTTCAAGGACAAGGGTCCAAGGACAACTTTCCAGGCACTAGGAGGAGAGATACCCAGGAGGACTAACCAAAGTACTTTCTTTGCGGTTCTTACCCAGAAGGACTTCATTGTTCCTACAAGCCAGTGCCCAGAGTATCCCACTGTCTTCTTTGTAAATAAAGATTTTCAGTGCAGTGACTCATTTATATTATATGGAATCCCTTTGCTTTAACTTCTAACACCTTTTCTGATAATAAAGTTATTATGTCTCAAGTGCTTTTTCCATCATCATAAACATCACAGCTTTCTTAAAAAGCTGTTCTTATAGATGGCAAGTTAATGATATACAACAGGGTCACCTTACTACTAGAAATGCAAAGCAAAGTGGAGAAAAAGCAAAAAGATCCATAAAGTTGGACGCGGTACATTCCATTATGTCTTAGATGCCCTCCCTCTGGTTTTAAAGAAAAACATGTAACTTTATTCTATTCTCCCTTGGTATTAGCTTCAGTTTCCTTTCCAAGCTTCACAAACACACAATAAGCTTTTGATTATCAAGATTCCAAGTGTTCTCCTAGACGGCCAGTGTGTATTTATGAAGGAAATCACTAAAGATGCAATCCGACTCCATCTAGGGAGCACTTTGGAGAGCCCTAAGCGACCCTCCGTGGCTATGGAGGAGACTGAGAACAGTCTGGCCTTATTTTTGAAATTGCTTTGGTATCTCCAGGGAAATGCCCAAAGGTGTTATTATTTGTTTATTGGTACCCACCTTCTCTCAGAAAGTCTTTAAGACAGATCAGGAAGATGTGTATGATAACACAGATGTAAAGACAGAAAAAGAAAACAATTTCAAATAAAAAGTATAAGAATTATATCAACAGGAATAATTGTACAGTACAAAGGTATAGCATGAATATTTACCCAAACTGTGCCACTCACTGAGCCCTTAAGGAGGATACTGTTTAAATTTGATGTCCGAAAGATCAAAACCCACCAGATGCTCTAAATAAGCATGGCTGTTTCTGGGAGAATTTTCACATGGGACCTCATCGAATGGATAACATCATTCTTTTTTTTTTTTTAGAACACTTTTATAAGGTATCATATCTTATAATAATTCTTATTAGAGGTCAATTAAATCTAATAATCCACATTTAAATAAAGTACTTATACAGCAAGTAGAAGTGGTACAAAGAAATATTTAGTGATCTGACTGGAAATATCGTATTGACTTTATCCAAGAATGGGATTCAGCAATACTTAAAAGGATGGGGGAATGATGACTATTCTATTTCTTTCAGCTACTCAACAATCACTTGTGAAGTGCAGAGCCCACAGTGATCTTAGGTAGAGGGGTTCTCACACAGTCTGAGAATCTATCTTTATTTGAGGAGAAGAATGGCAAATAGAATTGATAATCTCAACAATGAATAAATAATTATCAACTGCCGTAAGTATGCCAATGGAGACATCCAGAGCTCTGTGACAATTAAAATGAGACAATATGGGTAGAGACTGTCTTGTCATGAGTGAAGATTGGAATCAAGAGGGGAGCAGAAGCATGGTGAAGATTGGGGTGGGGTGAATGGGTGAGCAGTCAGCTGCAAAGAGTATGCATGTGGTCTGGGGTAGATGCACTTAGGAGTTCGGGGGGGGGGGGGAGGGAGACAGACCAGAGTATGCCAGACCTGGAAGGACAGGGTTAGGATTTCACATTTTAACTAAAGAACCCTCAGACCCTCAGAAGACATCAAAGAGGATGTCCTCCCTTGTGTTTGTTTGCTTGTAGATAGGGTTTCTGTGGCTCAGGATGGCCTTAAACTGGCAAAGTAGCTGAGGATGACTTTGAACTCCTAACCCTTTGTCTCTATTTCCTTTGCACCAGGGAAAATAATGCCTAGTTTATGCGGTGACACATCAACCTCTGGGTTTTGTGTAAGCTGGGCAAGCGGACTGCCAGCTCAGCTATAGTTCCTCTTCTTGCTGTTCTTAAATTTCAGAAGTTTGCAGCCTGGTGTGATGACATACTCCTGTAACCCCAAACTCAGGAGCCTGAAGCAGAAGGATCAGGAACACAAGAAAGGCCTGAACTTTACATGTTGCTTTTATTATTGTCTGGAAATCACTCGTGTGAAGACTAGAAAAGTTAAGGTGAGAGTAAACCTGGAAAGACGCTTTAGATAACTCTTGTGTTGCAGAAGGTTCCAGAAGGCTCAGGTGGCTCAGGCTGGAGGAGGAATGAAGAGATGGAGACGGACTCAAGAGACATTTTGGAGTTCACATCCACAAGACTTTCTTTGCATTTGGGGGCACAAATAGTCATTGATTGGCAGTAATTCTGAGAATATATTTCCCAACAAGTCCTCAGAGGGCAGTTATTTATGCAGCAAGCTAAGCACAGCACTGTGTGCTTTAAAAACCTAGCTGAGGGCAGAATGAATAAAAGCTAAAAAGCCTCAGATCCAGGCCAGGGCAGCACCCATTGATCAAGGCCATGCCCTCTTCCCTTGAAAATGAGTAGACAGGGTCTCAGGCAAGGCTGAGATTCTTCTCTTCAGGAAGGAATTCTGTAAATTTACCAGAATGCGCAGGCAGAACCAGTCATGAAGATGCCACTCTCCTCTGCTATAGAGTCTAGGTGGCACGAATTTAATTACACAACTTAAGAGACAGTTTTATTACTGCCACCATTAAGAGCTTCTGTAAATCGCACATGCCACCTCCAGTCTCCGTTGTGCACCTTGTGTAACTTCCATGTGTCCTTCCAAGAAAAGCCTCACTGAAATGCCCCTCACTTTCCCAAAAAAAGTGAGGGGCTCCGAAAGACCAGCAGACTGAAGATGGAGGCAGAGAGAGAGAGAGAGAGAGAGAGAGAGAGAGAGAGAGAGAGAGACTGACTTAAAGTGCTGGGGCCATAGGTTCACTCCTGTAAACAACCTTAATGAATGAAACTCATGAACTTAAAAAAAGAAGACATGAAAGTAGATGGTGGGCTAGTTGGGAAAAATAAGCAGATTATTGGGGGGGTGGTGGTGGCACCAGGTCCCAAAGAAACCCAGGGTGAATGGCTGAGGTGCCTATTAACATATCAAAGCTGATGCAAACAAGTTGTCCCAGCATCCCTCAGTTCTTGTGGCTCCTTTCCCTCCCAAGCCCTGGGCTTCCTTTTCCCCAACTTCTGATGCCTAGGTAACTCAGCCATTTTGGCTACATGCTCTCCTGGCCTCTACAGTTTTGGTTCTCATGGGTTCTTTTGATCTTCTTAGCCTCTGCTTAGCTCTCTTCTCTCTTCTCTCTTCTCTCTTCTTCATCATCTTCTTCTTCTTCCTCCTCCTCCTCCCTCCCTCTTTTCTTCCCTCCATCTCCGTCTCTGCCATCTTACTTTCCCTCTCCCTCTCCCTCTCCCCACTCTATTTCTCTCCCTCTCTCTCCCTCTCCCCTTTTCAAACCTTAACATGAGGAAGGGCTTTAGAACAGAAAATACTTTAAACACAGGACAGGTTTAAATTTTTGTGCAAAGAAAAGTTCTCTAATGGTAAGTTAAATGAAAAAATAAGACGGAAATAACAACATGTAATAAGAGCATCATAAAAAATTGTCTAGAAAAAAATGCTGTTGGGTAGTGGGGAAAGGACAGATGTCCACACTAATAGGAAGACCTGTGAAGGCAGGGAGAGAAGCCTAGCTTCCCTGGAGCTCTGCCCCACTCCAAGAGACAGAGAACTGCAGAGCCTGGCTGTTCGACACACCCACCTGCCAGGTATGGTGCATTTGGGTCTAAACGATGGACCAAGGCAGAAAAGTCCTCTCTAGGAGGGTAGACACTAGGCAGGAAGTGACAGAGAGTGGGCAGGTAGTGGAGACATACATGAAGGCTAACATGCAGTCAAAGGCTGACTGCGTGATGTTGCTCATTTCAAACTGTGTACAAGGTAGATATTTTGATCTTTTCTTATTTACAGTAGAGGCAATACAGCTTAAGAAGGAGAAAGGTCAAATGGTCGAAGATCCATCAAGCATGTGGAGGAGCCCGAATCTGAAGCTACTGATGCTTGGTTTCCTACTTCCAGCTTCTGATTCACCAAACACAGTTTCTGTGTCATAATGCAAATAGGATTTGTGATCCAATCCTGTTACAGCTTCAACAGAAACCATCACAACTCACACAATTGCATTTCATTTCCTTCTGAGACTTCCACATGGGCGGGTCCCAGAGTGCCCCGGAGGTGGTGTGTGTGTGTGTGGTGGTGGTGGTGGGGGTTATGATTTACTGGGCCTCCTTAGGATGCCTGCTACTGCTCTGCCAGCTTGGCTCAATCCCTTTCCCCTAAGAAACAACAGTAGGGACAAAAAAACTCCTCCCTAGGCAGAAGCACTCCCATAGAGATGCTAAGCCCATTCTTTGGATAGCAGTCCCCTCCTCCCGGTCCTCCCTCTCCAGGCTGCTGGCCCCTCTTCCTTACCATGCCCAGCTGCAGAATCACCACTACATCTCTCTTCATTGTTCAGTGACCAGACTAGGCAAATAGGAAGACGAATGGTTAGCCGGGGAAATTTGGGCCACCGTGATTGGAAAGGTACAGAGGAAAACACTATGGCCTGAGTCCCTTTGAAACACACTGACAGTTGATAGATGAGTGCCCATAAAATGACAAAGGCCTCCCTGTGTAAAGGCCCTTTGCCACCAGTGCTTCTCCCTGGGAAACTAACTGCCCTCAACTGTCAGTGAAAATATTATATGTATTTTTTTCTGGTAAGTATTCTCATTCTCATTTTTCTAACCACAGAAGAGCCTGGACTTTGTAGGAGTGACCACTACTCTCATCCTGGACATCTTGATGAGAAATGTCAGGTTGGCCTGTTAGCCAAGTGATCATAACTGGGAGAGTTCACTGGAACATGGAGCCGTATGAGACCTGTTTGTTCTCTGATGTGATGCCAGGAACAGATACTGGGAGAAACCTGTGGCTTTTAAAACCTGCTTTTGTGACCCCACAGAGCTGTGAAATGAGTGTGTGCTTCTTCATTAAGCGTTTGAGTTTGTGGCAAATAATGTCGCAAAAACAGGATGCTGTGTCTGCCCTGCAGAAAGCCCTGCTGTGATGCTGTTCCTTATTCTCCATCTGTTTGTCTGTCCCATTGCTTTCTGAACTACAGACTGTTAAAGGGAGAGGGGAAGGGGGAAAGAGAGGGCTGTGGGTTATGGTGACAAGAGCCATTGACTCCACAATGATAGGTCCTCCCTTCCTATGGGGTCATCCTCCCTTGAGTCACTCAGAAGGAAGGTATTTTCCTTCGAGGCGAAGTCCAAACTCTTAGGTCAGTTTCTTACCAGAGAGCAGTATTGTCTGGGAGAATTTCCTGTGACAATAGAAATATTCTAAATGTGTGCTGTCCAATAGGAGTCACATACAGGAGTGGCTCTCAGGCACTTGAAATGTGACTCCTGATCAAGAGCTTTAAATCTTATTTCATTTTAATTCAGTATGTTAGAATTTCTTTCCTCCCTGCCTTCCCTCTCCCCGACCCTCCCTTCCTTCTTCCATTCCCCCCCTTCAGTAGTATATATTTGGTACTGGAGATTGAACCCAGGGCCTTGTCCATGCTAGGCAAGCGCTGTCTCATTGAGCTACATCCATGGTCCTACGTCTGAATTTAAGAGGATGCACTTAGTCATTCGTGCCAGACAGCACATTGCAGACCACCTGGATGCAGAATGCTCAACCATTGTGATTGCCCAGGAAGGACTAAAGCTCAGACATCACAAGTGTGGAAGTTGTTGAGCTTTGAGCCATTTAGCATGGGAGAAGAAGTGATGGGCCCTTGCGCAAATCCCTAGCTGCCCCCTCTTCCTGTCCACAGATCTTCCCCCGGAGCAGCTCTGGGGTCACCTATTTCAGCAACTTACTTCAGCTGCACTCTATTTCAGCCTTTGAATGAGTAAATCCTTGGCTCTTTTGTACTTCAGGCCTGTTTCCATTGGCTTCAGATGAGAATTTCCTCCCTGTTAGCCACCTGATCCACTAGCTGAGACAGTGTTTGCTGGGCTTAGAGCCCAGGAAATGTCTGAGCAGGTTTTTCTCAGCTTCCTGGCTGGGATCCTGCCCTTAGTGACACCTGCTGGCTTCCTGTCCTCTCAGCTCTGGGATCTGCCAACCCTTCCCATGTTTGCTCTTTGGCTTTGAGCTCTGACTGTTTTCTACCATCTTCACGGTGGCTCTTTCTGCATCTTGGGATTCCCACATCATGCACTCAGATCCCTTTAAAGCCTTAGGGTTCAGGAGTGTTTACCTTAGGCAAGAAAGCTGCCGATGCTTTCAAATTCTTGGCACTGTCCACCCTCCAATCATAGATTTTAAATGCTTCAAGCTCGGTGGATGTGCTCACATTTCTTCCGGCCTTCTGTCTCTTTGGGGGGCAGATGTTTGCTATGGTTTCCTTCTTTTTCCTACTTCACTGTCCCCAACCCCTTATTGTTTATATTTGGTGTTAGGTCTATTTCCTTATTTCATCTGGCCCACCCCCCACAAATAGACTGCCACATATTATCATTGTTAGTTTACAGGTGACTCCTTTAGACTCCTCCCAGGGACTTAGCTTACATCATCATCTGTTGCTGTTAGCCCCGCCCCCAGTTCTCGAGTGTGTGTGTGTGTGTGTGTGTGTGTGTGTGTGTTCTCTCTCTCTCTCTCTCTCTCTCTCTCTCTCTCTGTCTCTCTCTCTCCCTCCCTCCCTTCTTCTCCCTCTTTCCCTCTCCCTCTCTCGCTCTGTTCCCACATGTCCCTGGCCGGACTCTCTTTCCCCTTTTCTGTCTTTCTTGGTCCATGCTTCTGTGTCCCCTTGGCTCTGCTCCCATTTGTCTGCCTCTACCCTTCTCCAGACCCTTGCTCCCCTTCCTCACCCCCAACAAACCTCCTTTATAATAAGTCTGTTGTTTGGTTGGATTTCTCAGGGGTCACCTTGGCATGGGCCAGCCAGGTACTCCTGCCCCACACCTCACCCTCCTGCATTATATTTTATAACAGTCTTGCTTGTTGAGTCATAAGGTAAGTTCAGTATGGAGGAGTTCTTCTGATATGTGTGAAATATTTAATTAGAGATACTTACAACTGTATGTTATTGTAGTGGGTTGGCCTGATGCTGCTTATATTCTAATGCTAATATTGAGCCCCCCCAAGACCTGGTTGTCCCAGAGACAAGAAAATCTGCACATAGAACCAAGTGATACTGTGTGACCTTGCCCTCAAGTTATTTCTGATTGGTAAATAAAGCTGCCAACAGCCAACAGCTGGGCAGAAGTGACATAGGTAGGGTTTAGAATTCTTGAGCTTGGGGTTTGGAGGAGAACCACAAGAAGAAGGTGGAGGAGGAAGGAGAAGCCACCGTGGGTTAGGTGAGCCATCAAAAAACCTTACGTGGCCCCGAGGGCTGGCCAATTGAAGTTAAGAACATCCCAGATAGAATACAGCAAGTAATAATTCAAGGTTACCAATAGGAAAGTAGATTCTAATAGCACAGAGGGTGGACATCTTCCCAGCTCTTGTCCTGTTTAAGGCTTATTAAAAATATAAAGGTTGTGTGTGTATTTTATCTGGGAACTAAATGATCAAAGAAGGGGTAGAAACCCTGGGGGTCAGGATTAAAAATTTCTACAACATGTTATCTTCCTCCTCCCACAACTCTATCCTGATATCTTTTGTGTCATATACATGTGGATTTTGACATGGTTTTAGTAGCTCATCTGGGGAAAAAATACCCTTATGGTAATTCAGAGTTGAACAACTTCCTTCCTTGGAAGTTACCTGCTGGCCAAGATGGAGTGTCTTCAATTGCCATTATCTGTGCATAATTCAGTCTCCTTTTCACCAACTGAACCAGGAGACATGGTGACATGTGCTAAACAAATCAGTCTTCTTCCCAGAAACAGGATTGACATGCAGGCAGTCTGTGTGGGCTCATTCTATTGAAGAATATATAAGTGAAAGAGATCTTTTTTAATTGGATATTTTATTTATTTACATTTCAGATGTTATCCCCTTTCCCCATTTCCCCACCAAAAACCCCCTATCCCATCCTCACTCTTCCTGCTTCTATGAGGATATGCCCCCACCCACCTACCTCCCCACCCTCGAATTCCCATACACTGGGGCATTCAGCCTTCACGGGACCAAGGACATCCTCTCCCACTGATGCCTGACAAGGCCATCCTCCACTATATATACACATTAAATTAAGCTGGAGCCATGAGTCCCTCCCTATGTGCTCCCAGGCTGGTGGTTTAGACCCTGGGAGCTCTGGTTGGTTGGTATTGTTGCTCTCCCCATGAGGCCACAAACCTCTTCAGTCCTTCAGCCTTCTTTCTCACTCCTCCATTGGGGACTCTGATCAGTTCAATGTTAGCTGTGAACATCCACTTCTGTATATGTCAGGCCCTGGCAGAGCCTTCCAGAAGACAGCTATATCAGGCTCCTGTCAGCATGCACTTCCTAGCATCCACATCAGTGTCTACCTTTGGTGACTGCACAAGGGATGGATCCCCAGGTGGGGCAGTCTCTAGATGGTCCCTCCTTCAGTGTCTGCTCCACACTTTGTATCTATATTTGCTCCCATGAGTATTTTGTTACTCCTTCTAGGAAGGGCCAGAGCACTCACTCGCACTTTGGTCTTCCTTCTTCATGAGCTTCATGTGGTCTGTGAGTTGTATATTGGGTATTTCGAGCTTTGGGGCTAATACCCACTTATCAGTGAGTGCATATTGTGTGTTCTTTTGTGATTGGGTCATTCTGAGTGAGATGAAAGAGATTTACAAAGGGAACAATAAAATCCTCAAGAAGACTGAAAATATGTGCAAGTCTTGAAAATATGCAAGTTTTCCATTGCCAGATGCTACAGCCCTCAGACATAACTGCATGGATTCTAAGTCATCGTCCACAGACCTACAGACCTGCATCCATTCCTCATCAAACATGTAGCAGCCCCTGCACTTACATATCCTACTGTGTTCCCGGCATTGTGTCTGTGTTGTCTAACAGGGTAAATGTTGCCCTGAAGTCTACATGGTAGAATGATTGTCATGACAGAGTTCTTTTTCTGTCAAGCAACATGGCTGCATGTTTGGTGTCTCCAGCTTGAATGGATATCTAAGAATAATCTCCTCGTAACTACTTCACTTTTAAGCTGGAAAACATTATATTCTTTAATTCACATTTTCCCATAGTCTGCCAAAGGCAAGGTTCTGCTTTGTTTATCTAAGTCGGGCTATTGAGATGTACTGGATGTCACGATGCATAAAGAAGACCTATTTTGTTGTGGATGGATGGATTTCATGAGCTGAAATGAAAAAGCAGGAACAACTGTCAATCTCGTTCTCCAAATTCAAATTGTACTACAAAGCCCCAGGAGTGTTCACTCTTGCTTTAGGAAAAGGAGCCAATAGGCCAGTTCATCTTTGGGAATAATTATCAGTTATGTAGGCAGAGCTACAGCGAGGGAATCAGAGAGCCTGGACCTGGGACTGAGTCAAATACTCACAAAACCCCTCTACTCACTTCCCATACATTCTTCCTAACTGACCTATGAGGCCTCTCCGTATCCGTTAAGAAGTGGACCTAGCGTTCACCATTTCACATCCTCACAGAATCGGTACAAAGATCTAATCAAGTAAGGAAGTATGACAATGATGTCAGACATGTGTCTGATGACAGCATAGCATTGTACATGTCAAGCCAGACCAATGGAAGGGACGGATGGGTCATTCATTTATGGGTGTGCATGTTTTCCCCTTCCCCCCCCAATGAGTCCATCCAGTGTTTTCTTTTAGCCTTACATTTAAATGTTGACCTCATATATCCTTCATAAAATACATTTTCAGTCATTTTTATCTCTACTAAAACAGAATATTTTACCTCAAACTCTAGATAAAAAAGAAATTTGCAGCTACAGGTCTCTAAAGGGGAATGTCTAAATGAGTCCATTAACGATAACTAAAAAGTCAACCCGTCGCGCAAATGGAAGAGGCGGGTAAACATGCACGCGTAATAAAATCAGTGAAGAAAATAAATTACTCTTGATTCCTCTTCTCCCCGGGGCCGAGGCTTCATGACAGGGTTTTTGTAACTCAGTATTTAGAGATAAAGTTAATTTTAAATGTGATTTCGTGACTATTTAAATAGCAAGTCATTCCACGTGTTTACTTAAATGCACACACAGTGCCGCACGAAGTCCAAACACTGGGCCTTTTATATACTGAGAAGACACGGTATCAGAACAGACAACCAGCTATGTGATAAGAAGCATGTGTTTGGACCCCATCTTTTATGTTCCAAATGGAATTTTTTGAGATAAAATCCTTGAAGTGAATGATTTTAAAAAGTTAATTTTTTTTTTTCACAGTGAAAAGTAATTCCGACAAATATTCTCCTACACAACATTCACTGACACATCCCCCTTTAGGTCAGAGGGAGACAAAACATTCGGCAGGTTTTCTACAAGTGGAATGATTAATATATATTACTTGATAGTCTAGGAACTTGGATTTTTAGGAAAAATTAAAAGGTAACATTAGAAGGTAATAAATTATTTTTAAATTAAATCCATACTAAAAGTATTTTTGGCTCAGTTAATAGTTAAAATAGATAATGATAATTTCTCTGTTCCCTAATACATAGAAGCAATAAGTATTAAATAGTTCATCCAGTGTCCCATTTCAATGTAACAAAGCAGATTTGTTTTGGAATTTCATTGACCTTGAGAAGGATGCACAGTAGTAATGCTGTGTAAATGAGGATTTTAAGGCTTCAGGGAGACTTTACCCTCATTCCTTGCATCTTATGAGGTATAGTATTAACGGTGAAAAATTAATAGGTATAAGTTTATTATATTTTCTTTTCCCTTTCACAAAACTTGAGATATAAATAAAGTTGAGGGCCATGGTTATTCATGTCTCTGGTGTATCTTCTTGTGGGTATTTCACTTCTTGCCCTGTAAACACAGTAGTGTGCAAACACATTGGCTAACAGGTAGAGCTATGCCCTTGACTTCTTGTCCTAATGCGAATTTACACTGAACTCATCTGTGTGTATTCAACTTCTCTAGATTTAAGTTTCTGCATCTGCAAAGTGCACTTGGATTGGATGAACCAAAAGTCCTGTTAAATACAAAATTCTCTACCACTTACTAGAAGAAATGTAACATAAGTCAAAATCTATGGATGCGAAGTGAAAACTTTTTAAAAAACCAAATACATAATTAAATCCTAATATGAAAATTTTACAACCTGTAGTAGTCGCTTCTCTCCTTCCACCATGTAGCTCCTGGTCTAGGGATCAAACTCATGTCGTCAGGCTTGGTAGGAAATGCCTTTCTTTACCCATTGAGTTACCTTGTCAGACCACAGGTATAGTTCAGGATCTGGGCTTCACATATAGTTCATGAAACATCCTTAAGGATGTCATCTGTTAACAGTCTTTTAATCTCAGGAACCTCATTTAAATATGCATAAATTCTGACAAAGAAAGGAAACATGAAAACAGTTGAACAGTGGATCCTGGTGAAAGTACCAGAGGTTGTTGATGAGGTGTTAACATCTGGTGCTGTTACTTTATTTATGGGAACGTTTTTACTTTACACACTTGTTTATGATACAAACTTTAGAGAAGATGGTAAGATAGAGAACAGGCTAAAAGGAAGAGGAGAACATCACTCACAATCTCCTCTTAGAGATAGTGCCTGCCAAAAGAATGTATTAAGTGAGCAGATGTCAGAAAACACCAACTGCATGTGCAGAGAACAGAGCAGACACTGTGGAAGGCCAGGCTTCCATGAAGATGAGACTCAGGGGTTTGGCAGGAGTCTACTGAAGACTCTGCTTCTCCATGTAGCTCACTAGCTTAAGGTTGTCCAGTTCAGAGAAGCTGTGGGACTAAGAAATGCCAGTTCACTCAATGCCAGCAAGGGGGTGCTGTGGGCCTGGGCCACCCTGGCCACTGGTCCTCTTACTGGAGAAAACAGATTTCCCGTAGAAGACCCTGCTTCCCTCTTCCAAACTGCTTGCAGAATAATCATGCTCTCCCCCCAGCCTTGCAAGAACTCCTAGGCCATTCCATGGCCACCACTTATCCAACCTTTCTGTCTCTGTGTTTATCGATCCCTCTGGCGATTTTGTAAATTTTGTAAGTTCAAAGACTTTGGAGTCACACACAAGCAGGTTTGCTCACAAGACTGTGGCCTCTGGAGGCTTGATCCCAGGGTTTTCTTGTAGTCACTACTGTCTCATGTGGACTATACATGACATATGCCCCGCAGTGTGCCACCTTGTGTCCAATCCCCTTCACTCATCTGAGGATGAAGAAAACTTTTCACTGATTCTGCAGTCCAACAAAGCAGCATACTTCAACTGCTGTAACTAAGATCCACGCCGTAATACAAACTGTGCATCTGCTGATTTCAACAGCAGGTGAATGTTCTCACCTGCCCTGGAAACTGGAAGTCCAGAACACTGTGTCAGAGGCTTTGATATCCTCTGTGGCTTCCCTGCAGAAGACTTGCAGATGGTCTTCACCTCTGTGAATTCCTCTTTGGTCTTTTCTCTGTGTGCTCATCCCTGGTGTTTCTCTGAATAGCTTTTTTTTTTTTTTTTTTTTTTTTTTTTTTCTGTTTTGAACAAGAATGCATTCAAATTGGGGTAAAACCTACTTTTACATTTTTATTGGAATGTGGCAGAGCACAACTTTAATCCCAGCACTATGGAAGCAGAGGCAGGCTGATCTCTGAGTTCTGGGACAACGTGTGGGTCTACATAGTGAGTCCTATACCAGCCAGAACAATATAGTAAGACCTTGCTCTAATTCAACACACACACACACACACACACACACACACACACACACACACACACACAAAATGCCTTTCATTTTAATTTACTTTCATGGTCTTTTAAGTTCAATTTAATTAATTAAATGAATTAATAATAAATTATATGAAAATTAATTAATTTGATTTGAACAGTCCTTTAATTTTCTTTTCTTTAAAGGCCCTAAGAATATAGCTACATTCTGAGGTCAATACCTCCAATGTATGACTTTTGGGAGGACTCAAGTCAGGTCAGTGCCCAGCATCTCATTTTGGTCACAGATTCACACAAATGTAAGGATGTTTTAATGAACTTTTTAACCTCCAAGAATATGTCATGATTTTATTTCTATGGGTCTCTCATGGAGGAATCACTGTTGGGAATTTACAGATCTGTGGTAATACACAATTCTCATGAACAGGACCCATCTTAAGGGGAAATTTGTTTAAAAGTCTTACAAATCTGATTTAGAATATTATGAGAACAATGTAATGGGATTGAAGACATCACTGACCGTTAATTAGCACACGGCAGTGAGGGATTAGTCCTATCCAATGAGAGTGTCCTGAAAGTTTTTGAGACAAGAGGCATATAAAAAGATCTTATATAAAGGTGATTAAGGTAAGACTATTTACTGACTGTCCGTAAAAGGCACAAGGTAAGACTGCCAGAGATGAAGTAAGACAGTGAATCATGTGAACAAAAGAAGAATTGATGTGTACCAGTTAGATGGAAGTCAAGTGTCACCTAGCCATTTAGCCTACTAAATGAAGTGAAGAAAGCAAACTATGTTCTCTGGGTGACAGAACATAAGTGGCATTCAGCTGGACCCCAGCCTGTCATTCAGTGTCCTCATGCTCCACTCACTGTAATGAGTGTATATGGAATCCGAGATGAACATCCTGACTCACCCCAAAGTCTTCCTCACCTCAGTGTAAGAAGTCCACAAATCACCTTAATGTATTTGTCCCGCTAACAAACTTAGGCAGGAAATAACGGAGCTGAATGGAAAGAGAGCAAAACCCAGACCCAAGAGACACAGAAACACTAGTCACCATCTTTGCGAGCTCAGGACAGACACTTCACTTCATTAAACGTAAGTGCCATCCACACACCAGGAATAACAATAATTCTTGCCCTTACAGGCTTGTCCAGGGTATATATGAACAGGAAAGATAGAGGCCCTGCAAACTCTTGGTAAATATTAAGGTGGTATTCAAACCATGTATGTGACCATCATTGTTATATGACAAGAACTCGTGTGCCAATGGGGTCTGATTTTCAGATAGAGAGTTGATTTGGAAGTGTAATTGGGGCTAGATACACGAAGAATGAAAATGTCAGTTTTATTTACTTTCCTTGTGCCAGCCGCAGGACCACCTCAGAGTCAAGTTGAAAGAACATCAGGTCCATTTTAATTAAAGTGCATAAACTATGACCCATAATGACAGCTACAACTAAGAAAAGACGGTACTAAATCAGTGGTTTTCTGGCAGCATTCCATTTGAACGAGCCAGTTTAATAAGAGGGTGGGCACAAAACCTCGGGACTGAGCACTGTCCAGCAAGTCTGAAAATCCAGTTAACAGCAAACATCGAGTATCAGTGATTGAAGACCCCACCTCCGAGAGACTCAGAGGCTTCAGTCCCCACCAGTCCCTATATACACGTGTGCTATCCACGGACCCCAACTTCTAGAAAAAGTTTCTCCTCAAAATTCGGCCTTCCTCTCATTTTCTTCCCCACTTTACTGCCCACCACACTGCTGTCATTGCCTTTTCTGTTGGCCTGTGCGGTGAGCATCGTGCTCTTGTGGAACATTGTCCTCTGCAAGTGACATCTCATGGCATCACCTCTGGTTTTGTCCCTGGTATTCCCACGTGGAAGAAAAAGGCTGTCCCTCTTCAGAAGCACTGGGTCTGAGTCTCGCTCCCTCTGAACCCTGATCCTATCAAACTGAAAGCGATGAGAAGACCCACTGTAGCCTAACTAGGCCAAGGAGCAGAACTTATACCTTTCCCAAGGATGGTGTACACAGAGGACTGATAGCATTTTTTTTTTTAAAGGAGGAAACCTCTACTCACAGGCTGATATCTGGCTGTGGCACCACACAGTAGAAGAGAATGATTCTCCCAAAGCCCAAACTTGTGGAGTTTTGCAACCTGAAAAGTTTGTCTACTTTGCATTGTTTTGGGCCTGCACATTTTACCTAATGGTATACTCTTTACTGCTCAACTCTCACCAACAAATATATAAGACAAGTAAGAGACAACCATCGCAGAGGAAATTCATTGGTTCGTGTAATTGTGTCTTGGGGAACAGCTTGGGATACAGCTCCTTGGAATGCTTCACTCAGACACCATCATTGTTACAGTTGGGCTTCCTCTATCCCTAGGTGATGCTTGTCTCTTACTTTACAGAGAGTCTACCCACCAGTGTGCAGAAGGTTGAAGTTTTAATAGCTACAAACAACTTGTGATGTTTTGTATATGCTTGGCGCAGGGAGTGGCACTATTAGGAGGTGTGGCCTTGTTGGAGTAGGTGTGTCACTGTGGGCGTGGGCTTTTTTTTTTTTTTTTCCTAGGCAGGGTTTCTTTGTGTAGCCCTGGCTGTCCTGGAACTCACTCTGTAGACCAGGCTGGCCTCGAATTCAGAAATCCACCTGCCTCTGCCTCCCAAGTGCTGGGATTAAAGGCGTGCACCACCACTGCCCGGCAGGGTGTGGGCTTTTTAAATAGACTAGACCTAGTTTCCTGGAAGCTAGTCTTCTAGCAGCCTTCAGATAAAGACGTAGAACTCTTAGTTCCTTCTGCAACCATGCCTGCCTGGATGCTGCCATGCTCCTGCCTTGATGATAATGGACTAAACCTCTGAACCTATAAACTAGCCCCAATTAAATGTTGTCCTTATAAGAGTTGCCTTGGTCATGGTGTCTGTTTGCAGCAGTAAAACCCTAACATACACAACTCTAGGCCAGATGTTATCCTGTCCCAGTTTGCCATCTTAAAGGTGGAGCAGGAAGCCCTTCTATCCATTATCCCTTAGCTATCCATTATTACAAGAAAGATGATATGGGAGTTTCCATTAGAGGTGAACAGGATACAAGGTTAAGGAAAGAAACGGAAGCAGGATTCCGAGAAGAATGCAAGCACAGTGACAGTGGAAACCAGTGATTTGGCACTGTGGCACTCATGTTGCATCTTAAAACAGAGTGGACCTGCTTGGGGCTAGTCTGCTCCTTAGAAGGCAGTGAGAGCTCTATATTTTTAAAGTGCCAGTTCCATTGGAAATCCTGTTACATACATCATATTACATGGCGATTAAATCTAAGATTTTAATACCTGGGGTTATGGCTATGAGCTCACCTGTACCACCTACTAAATACATGACGAGAAGCAAATTCTCTATTTTCTCATCAATAACGAAAAGCTAGTTCCCCCTCCAGTAATCTGGTGTAAACACTAGGTTACGTAACACTTTTTGAAGCCATGCTCCTGTTTCAGTGTACGAGGAGTGTATGAAGGTGGTAGCTGGCACTCGATAGTAGTTTAACTGTGGTTTGTGGGATCAATTTTGACTTTAATTTTCATCTGAGCCATTTCAATATATTTTCACAGGAATTGAAAACTCTAGGTGGTGAGACTGATCATTTATGTTACTCACTCAAGGGGCTTACAGAAATAAGACTGATGGTGATGTCAGTTTCTAGAAACATCGCTATGAAGACAGCATGTTTGCAGGGGGATTTAGGGGCTAGTGTACAATAAAGAACAACAGAAGGAAAACCATACAAAGATCCAAGGTGAAAGAAGTCCTTGCTGTGGAGTCCTAATTCTGAAGGCAGGGGGTTCTTACTCAAATTTCTAATTTAGAGATTCAGACTAAATACACAGAATATACAAAAATCTCATTTTCTTATTCCAAGAGAGATGTGAGACTCAAATAACATTCATTATACAGTTGACCCTAAAGCAATGCATGGAGCTGGGTCAAACCCAGGTCAACAGAAAGCCTACCACAGGAAGACCCATTAAGAATCTTCCACACTAGAGCCAAGCCACTGGAAATGTAACACTGTTAAGGAAGTTTAATGTCCCTGCTAAGGAACAACCTGAACTGAAGAGAAAAATCACCCCTAAGTACCAGTGTCAGGTTTCAAAGGACAGCTGTCTGAAGAATGAAGACTTAACTAAGGCATTGAGAACACGGAGAAATGTATTAACATCCAAGAGTCAGAGAAAATTAAAAAAATAATATCCTGAGAGGGCCAGCAGATTCTTTCCATGAAAAGTAAGGTTCCACATGGAAATATAAGCAGGATATTCACTAAAGAGGGGAAGAGGAGATGGGGGGAAATAGGGCAGGGGGAGCAAGAAGAGAGTGGGGCTTCCTCCCCCCAGCACATACAGACACACCATGCCAGAAGAAGACTTACCCTGAATCTCTTGAGGTTCAAGCTCTGTGACTACTCACCTCCTCTTTTAAAGACACACTTGAGCTGTCCGTTCTCAAAGGTCACACATTTAGTTAAATTTACAACTATTTCTTTAATCCAAAACCAGTTAAGAGCACTGGGTCTTCTCTTTACATTCTGTCTTCCAGGTAGGTGGACCCGAAAGAGGTGGTAAATACCTGTAGCTCAGTCTACATTCACGGCAAATTAAGATAGTTTTGATTTAGATTCAGTGCCCACAGTCACAGGATCACATGGCCAAAGGGCAAACTGCTATACAGATATAGCCAATGGAGTTACAACCAAATGTTGTGTTTGAGGACAGAGAGACAAAAATTTCTTATGGTCTATGTTATGGTTAGTTTCTAAGTTGGCTTGACAAAGTCTAGAATTACCTGGGAAGAGAGTCTTAGTTGAGGAATTGTATAGATAAGGTTGGCTTGTGGGCACGCCTGTGGAGAATTATCTTGATTGTTCATGGATGTAGGAATAACCAGTCCACTGTGGGTAGCACCATTCCCTTGGTACAGGGTCTTAAACTATACAAAAGAGGAGCAAGGAAGCAGACATTTATTTGTCTCTGCTCTTGACTATGAGTATGATGTGACTAGCTGCTTTGACTTCTTGCCCTAACATCCCCTCAGTGATGGATTAGAACCTAGAATCAAGGCAACTCTCACTTAAGTTGATGTTCGTTTGTTTGCTTGCTTGCATTTTATGATGAGTAATAATTTATGAAGCTGTTGTAAGTCCTCTACTCATGGACTTCTGCCGAGGAGGACAGACTAAAGTATTTTGATATTATTTTATAAAAAAATGAAATTACTAGTATTGGTAGATAGAATACAGCCCCCCCGTTAATTATGAACTTCAAATAAACAGCAAATAAATTTCCAAATTAAGTTTTATTGAATAGTGATAATTTATAATTTCATATATTCATGGGAAATAAAGTGCTACTGTGACATGTGTGTATTATTGATCATGTGGAATGATTGAGTCAGCCTAGTTAATATATTTGTCACCTCTATTATATGTCATTTATTGAGTCAGCCTAGTTAATATATTTGTCACCTCTATTATATGTCATTTATTATTTATGTTAGACACCCTGACTGACATTTGTCCATCTCACACCCCTGAGCCTTGCCTACATTTTGTGTTTTGACTTATTTTGTTTTTTTATTTAGATTCCACATAGAATAGAGAATATATTATAACAGTTTTCCAATAATATTTAAAATAGTGAACAGAACATACTTATATTTAGCATAAGTATTATTTAGTAATTACGTGAAATTAAAATTTAAAAATTTACATTTTAACTTACTAAACTTAGCAAACGTATATCCCCAAAATCATCAGTGTGAAAAAATAATTATCAAAGATTATGTAGCCAACACTTTCAGGGAGGAGAAAAAAATCATTAAAGAGTTTTGTCTGTTTAATGTTGAACAAAAATATTTTTCTGGCTTGTGTGACAGGTGAAGTACCTATCAGTTTTGTCTTACAATAAAAATTTATAGTCATGCTTACATTCATAATTTTTATAAGGATGTCCCCGAACATGGGTCTGTCCCTGCCCTCCTTCTGTCTCACAAAGACACAAATCTGTTAGGATTCCCACAGACAGAATGGAACGGACAGTCCAAGACGATAATGAGCTCATGCTGGCCAAATACATTAAGGGACTGAGGAGGTGTTTTACAGCTGTGCTGGGGAAAGAAATATCTGAGTATATGCAGAGCCATTAACAAATAAGGAAAGGGATGAAATTAATAATGACTCTAAAACAGCTGAGATAATGAACTCCTTTTCCAACTCTGTCTCTGGCAAGATAAATAAGGAAATGGAATTTGCAGAATTAGGAAGTAATGAAGACTTTGTTAAAAAAAATAGCTATTAATATCAGGTGGGTAAGAGAACACTTAGGAAACCTGTAAATCAGAGAGACCTGGAAATATGCCTTGTGGGGTTCAGGGGTGGGAGTAATAAAGTCACTCCTTTGCAGACCACTGTGTCCAAGGCTTCTGAAAGGTAACAGAGGAGACTGAAGAGCAAAAGTGGAAACAGATAAATGGACCAATGAAAGACCATGAAAAGAATAAGTTATTCTAGCAATTGTAACATACATTGAAATCACTGAGTGACTCAAAGGAAACAACACTTATTGAGGAAATCCTATAGAAGGATTCGTTCACAGTCCCCAGACTGCCAGGGCCAATTGTTCCTATGGACAGTGAGGAGACTGACTGTCTTAGTTAGGGTCTTACTGCTGTGAGCAGACACCATGACCAAGGCAAGTCTTATAAAAGACAACATTTAATTGGGGCTGGCTTACAGGTTCAGAGGTTTTGTCCAGTATCATCAAGGCAGGAACATGGCAGCATCCAGGCAGGTGTGGTGCAGGAGGAGCTGAGGGTTCTCCATCTTCATCTAAAGGCTGCTAGCAGAAGACTGGCTTCCAGGCAGCTAGGATGAGGGTCTGAAGCTCATGCCCACAGCAACACTCCTACTCCAACAAGGCCATACCTCCAAACAGTGTCACTCCCTGGGCCAAGCATGTACAGACCACCACACTGGCATACAAAGGACATGCAGTAGCAGCCTGGGCCAAGCATGTACAGACCATCACACTGGCATACAAAGGACATGCAGTAGCAGCCTGGGCCAAGCATGTACAGACCATCACACTGGCATACAAAGGACATGCAGTAGCAGCCTGGGCCAAGCATGTACAGACCATCACACTGGCATACAAAGGACATGCAGTAGCAGCCTGGGCCAAGCATGTACAGACCATCACACTGGCATACAAAGGACATGCAGTAGCAGCCTGGGCCAAGCATGTACAGACCATCACACTGGCATACAAGGGACATGCAGTAGCAGCCTAGGCCAGGTTTGCAACATTCAACATGCTCATAGTTACTTTTAGTCGGCTACATGAGGCATTTAATTAAAACTGACTTATGAGTCACACGTAACAGTGTGAAAATATAATGCTGGGCAGTGAACAGTAGACAGAATGAGGGCCAAGAAAATAAGATCCATTCCAATGACAGCGAGGCTTATAGGCCTTTTTTACAAAAAGATTCCTAAACATGAAATTTGCAAGCAAATGGATGGAACTAGAAAATATCAATGCTGAGTGAGGTAACCCAGACCAAAAGGACATGCATGGCATGTACTCACTGAAACGTGGATACTAGCCATAAAGTATATGCTATTATCTACAGACCCACAAGGAGGGGCCAAGAGAGAATACTTGAATCTCACTCGGAAGGGGAAATGAAATAATCATCTGAGGTGGATGGATGGAGGGAACTGGGTGGGAGAAAGGCTGGGGAGGGGAAGGGGGATCAGGTGTAGGGAGAGCCAGGGAGAGAAGGCCAAAAGACTAAACTGAAATCGGCAGTGGGAGAGGTATGGGGCAGGGGAAGGGGGAAGGGCCATCTCTAGGACATGCCAGAGACCTGGAATGGGGCAGGCTCCAGGGAATCTATGAGGGTGACTCTAGCTGAGACTCCTAGAAGTGGAGTATATGGAGCCAGAAGCAGCCACCTGTAGCCAGCAGGACTCCCAGTGAATGGATAAGGATACCAACCCACCCACAAAACCTTTGACCTAAAATTTCTCCTGTCTACACGTAGTGCAGGGACAAAGACAGATCAAAGACTGAGGGAATGGTCAACCAATGACTGTCCCAAATAGAGACCCATCTCCCCCGGCAAGAACCAATCCCTGACACTATATTCTTCTTAAACGCATTGTGTTCCCAACCAAGTGGCTTGCTTTTATGTGTTTCCTATTTTCCTGAAATCGCCTCACAGTGCTTCACTTGCCAAGCACAAACATGAGAGACAACGCAGAGCGCCGTCCCTTTCCACTCCGCCATGCCCACTGCTAATGTCTGCATGCTGTCTGCTCTAGATTGCCTGTTCCCTCCTCCTTCCCAGGCTCGCCCCCTTCGCCTTTCTCTATTACTTTCTACCTAAAATCCTTCAGGGTCTATTTCCACCTGTTGCTCCTCCCCCTCGTGGTGAGAGCATCCTCATCACCATCTTAGCCACGCCTCTACTCCTCGAGGGGTCGTCGACCAGCTCTCATCATACACGTAACAAAGTTCATGCTACTTTGCGTGATGCATGAGAAGCTTCGCAGCTGAACCTCCATTGTTAATTAGTACAAGGCTATTCTACTCTCAGGTCGAGCCTGCTATTGTCTCACACTTCCGCTCTTTAGTTCCTGGATGGTTCAAATCCTCAGGCTCTGGAGTCCCCATCTCCCAGCTGCCCTCTTGGGTCAAGTTCCGGCTCTGGTGGCTCTGTGCCTAGGATCTTTTCTGAGCATCCTTTGCTCCTCCCTCCACCAAGATGTCAAATGATGGCATACAACCTGTACACACTTTTACGTCAGAAGCATCCTTTACCGTGATGGTTGTTCTTCCTTTCTCCAAGCCAGTTGTTGAGCGTCATGCTCATGGCTAATTTTTGTCAACCAGATACAAAATAGAGTTTTTTGGGAAGAGGAATCTCAACTGAGAAAATGTCTCCATCAGATTGCCTGTAGGCAAGTTTATGGAGAAATTTTCTTGATGAATGATTCGCTCCTTTTGAGTGAATTGGTGAGAAAAAAGCTATTGTGAGGACACCTTGTTGCCGGGGCATAGTGGTTAGAAAATGCGGAATGCGACAAAGCTGAAGTGAGAGGAGGAATCGTGTTAGGATGAAGATGTTTAGTTGAAGTGCAGAGAGAAGGACATAGTCAGTTCTCATCACATTGTTCTTGAAGATCAAAATCTCATTCATGCCAGGAACACAGCAGTCTCTGGGATTGGAGATGGCTTGATGATGGTCTCTCAGCAGTTAAGTCTTAGGCAAGCCTAGGTAGTAAAATCCTAGGCTGATTATCCAATCTTTGAGTCTCATATTCCTCATATGCAAAAACATATCTGTAAGAGGCTTGGTAATGAGATAAAATTATAGTATATATGTAAACAGAATTCAGGAATACCTATAAAAGGCCCTTAAATGCCACTTACCATGTAACGGACACTATGTTATAAGTAGACATTCATTTTAATCTACTTTTATGATACAACCCTAGGAGATATGATCTGCTATTATCTGCCATTTATACAGAAGGAAAATGAGGAACAAAGAGAAAAGCTTTGTGAGTAAAGTCAAGCAGTCAACAGACAGCGCAACACAGCTCCAGGGAGTACAGAACTGAATACAAAGGAGGGGGGGAGCTCCAACAGAGCAACAGTAAGACAGTGTGAACCGTAAGTGGTGTGAGAGGGTGGGAAGAGAGCCCTTAATGCAGGAGGAAAAGGCTCCTGTGGGCACTTGATGCATATTTATTGACTTCAGTAGTCAACAGGTATCTTACAACTCACAAGCCAACTCCAGATAATTTCTATTCAACCCCTTGAAAAAATCGGACTCTTTGCAAGCCTTGGGCATGGAAGGTGCCAGGCACATGCTCCATTGCTACTCTTCTCCCAGTGTGTGTGTTTATATATACATATATACAGTTTCAGCACTGAGCAAGCCTTCCCTTGGGGGCGAAAGACCTGATCCTGTCTCAATTTCAACGTGAGCAGGCTCCTTCCCCTATGTCTCCCACCCCTGCAAGTGTCCTCAGCTGACCTTGTTGAACTTACCTCCAAGTAATCATGGACTGTCCAGGATCCTCTCTCTATCCCACTGGGAACTTACAGAGTCCCCCTCAGTTCTTTTGTCCCATTAAATAAAACAGAAAAAACAAACAGGGAAACACATCTGAGGCAGAAAGCCAAGAGCAGCGGAGAGGTCCCCCTGAAATGCTTCCCCACTTCATGCCTTCTCTCATCAGGAATTGTATGTCCTCAGACAGCCCACGATGCTGTTGACTGACAGAGGCAACCCAATAACCAGCCAAGGAGGCCAGGTGAACAGAGCAGACAGGATAAAGCCATTCATATAGAAGACTAGGCAACTGGTCTTGTGCTACCAGGAGGTCGAATCAGGACCAGCAAAAGGAAGGGAGACACAGCTGAGACCCACCAAGTTGAGTCTAAAACTAGCTCATCCTTCAAGGTTGAGGGGTGTCTGATTACATTCATTCAGATGGCAAGAATACTCACCCCAGACTTTCAAAGGGGAAGCCCCAGCCAAAATCAAGACATTTGAGAAGCACTGAAGTACAATCCTGGCAAGTTGTAATGCAAAGCCCACCTCTTAATAAGGGGATATAGGTCATTGTTGGTGAGTGTGTTAATGACTGGTAGACCAAATAATTTATCCTGAAGAATTGTTTCTTACCCTAATAATAAAAAAATATTTTAAAAGGATACCAATAAGGCCAGGATAATATTTTCCCATACCAAGATAGTTAAATCACAAAACCTTGTGAGAATCTACCCATTTTAAAGATTAGAAAACTGAGGCATCAAGATACTATACAATTTTATAGACACAGAGCTGGCAAGAACAGTAATTAGTGCTCCTTCAGACTTAAATAACTACATGGTTAATTTAGTTCAGTAGGATATTATATGATCAAAGAGATTCTGTATCTACCTAAATCTGTCATTATAAGATACATGTTTGCAATGAGCCCAGAAAAGATTAACTTGGGATCCATAGGAATAATGAATGGAATGCTAGACAAGAATATCTGATCATCAATTTCTACTGTTGATTTTTCTCTCTGGCTCATGGTGGGTATCTTGCAGGATGATAAACTTGACTAAGGTTTTGCAGGTAAATGCCCAGAATGCACTAAATGTAAATAAATATACGGCTAGCAAGAGCAGCCCACGGACCGATAATTCAGCCATTGTTCGTGGTCCTTTGCTTACGTTTCTATCCTCTGTCCTCTGGTGCTACAGCTGGGTCCTCCGATTCTTCCCAGAGCGCCCTGCGTTGGATGGTTGTCGGTTTCAGCTGGTTAGAGGTGATGAGAGAGTCGGGGTGCTAAAGCGAGAGTCAAAGGCAGAGGAGCTAGGAGGAGCTCTGTTGGCCACAGCCTTGCCTGTAATGTCTGGTCCGCAGTGCAGCTGGGGCTCTGCTCCCTTCCTACGCCACGCCCCACCACCCAGTGCACCACTTAGGACGCTCACAGGTATTAGCTTTGGCCAGCTATGCCCTTTCTTAGAGGATGTGGGTGCCGACCCACAAGCTGCCCGAAGGTTCTGGTAACCTCTCAAGCTGCCTCATGATTTATACCCCAACTCAGTGAAGTGCCAGCGGGTTCACAAGGCTCTAAATGCACCAGCCTTTCACACTTCAACCACTCGGCCTTATAACAAGTCTCCTATTATATCCTCGCTCTTGAAAAGGCCTAGAATGTTTTCTATCTTTCTAACAGACCCTGATCCAAGCTTTGTCTGCTAAAGTGACTTAATCTTCTTCTCTAGAGGTATTCTCAAAGAGAGTGAGTATCCGGAGATGTCTTTAAATCATTAAATGTGGATGAGAGCAACCACACCTCCGACTACCAGTTACACAGCAGGCCACCTTGTGGTGTGGCTTGGAGTTGGACAGGTCTGTGCATAAAGCCTGGTTCTGTCTGATTAGCTGTGTGTCCCCAAGAATTCACCTAAAATGAACCGTGTTTATACACCTATAAAAGAGGGCTGAAGGTGTGAACACGCTGGTAATCCTCATGATGACACGCTGGACCTCTGACCAGCTGTTAACATTGTGCAGTTATGTATTCATCGTGTCTAGATTCTCTTCCACACCCTTCCCTACAGAGCCTGTTTATCTCATGTTCCTTCACTTTATATACAGAACTTTAGATCAGAGTTTATGCCTCAGTCTGGTGTGAGGGTTTGGCTTGTTTGTTTGTTTGTTAGATTTTTTCTTTATTTTTCTTCCTCTCCTTTCCTCTCCCCACCTCTGTGTATGTGTTTATGTCTGTCTGTGTATGTCTCTATGTGTTTACATATGTATGTCTGTGTATATGTGTATGTGTGTGTGTCTGTGTGTGCATGTGCACATGTGTGCTTGTGTATGTGTGTGTGAGTACATATGAAGCCAGAAGAAGAAGAAGAAAGATGCTTTGAAGCTGGAGCTAGAGACAGTTTTGAACTACCCCTGTGGATGCTGGGAACCTAATCCATTTTCTCTGGAAAAGCATCCACTGAGCCATCTGCTGTGGTTTAAAGACAATGCTTGGCTTAGTTTTCAGTTTTATTCTTGTAGAATGAGAAGCTCTCAGAAACGTTCAGGAATTTGAATGGGTCATAGATCACCCTTGGGGGTCTGGATTTATTGATGGTCTCTTAGGCAAATAGAATAACAATACCTTTTTTCCCCCTCAAAGGCCCCTTCCTCAGACCTACCAAAGCAGAATATATTGTGCTATCATTCAGAACTTCAGTTGTGATCAAGGATCTGAAGAGTTATTGTTCTGGATTTATCCAGGTAGACAATATAATTACAGAAACTCTTCTGTAACAGAAGAAAGGAGAGGGGAAACTTGGCCACAGAAGTGGAGGCAGAGTAACGTCATTCCTGAGTATTTCGTGAGACCAGGAGTCCAGGTTCTTTCCACAAACTGGAGAAGTTGAGGGACTGAGTCCTCTAAGCCTCCAGGTAATACGCCTGTCTACTGACCCCTTGAACTGAACTTTCCAGACTCATTTTAAATTTCTGACACCTATAATAACATAACAGTACATTTCTTTTTTTTTTTTTTTTTAAAGAAGAAGCTCAAAGTTACTATTTAAATTTTTTCAACTTAAAAGCTAGTAAATACAGGCGGGGACAAGTACAGCTTGGTTTACCAGAAATATCTAAAAGCTGCATTAATGATTATAAACTTTCTCTCTTTTTTGCAATTAATTTTTATTGGATGTTTTATTTACATTTCAGATGTTATCCCCTTTCCCCATTCCCCCCCACACACACCCAGGAACCCCTTTATTCCATTCCCCTCCTCCTCCTTCTATGAGGATGTGCCCCCAGCGACTCACTCACTCCCACCTCCCTGACCTCAAATTCCCCAACACTGGGGCATCCAGCCTTCATGGGACCAAGGACCATCTCTCCCATGTATGTCCGACAAGGCCACCCTCCCCTACATATACAGCTGGAGTCTTGAAACAATTCATTTCTGCTGTACCAGCACATACATTTGTTGTAATTCATTTTAGCAGAAAGAAAAACCTAATATGGTCTCCGAAAGCATGCTGTAAATACCGTGCCCAGTCCACTTTGTGCTACATGCATGCATGGTCTTCCTAAGGACTCACAGTGAACTTCCCCAGCTCAGGCAAGGCTGCCTTTACCAAAGTAGGTCCTCAGATGACAGTCCGCCGGGCAGACCAAGGTCAGGACCTCAAGACACTCTGACGTGGTCTGTGTAGTCAAGAAGCTGATCTTGGCTGTAACGGGAAGGAAAACGTGCTCAGGTTCACAGACGCTGAATTTCTAGAAACTTCTGTTTTGCCCCCCTCTCCCCAATTGCCTCTCTTGTTCTTTCCCTTTTACTTATAACAAAATTAACCTCGGAGTGACCACTAAGTTAAATATTGAGCTTTTCTGATTTATGACAACTGATCACCTACCGGTGACCACCTAAGACACAGTTTAATGACTTAGCTGTCCACAGGGGATAATGCAAGTGAATGCAGGAATGTGGGTTCTGACCCAGGCAGAAGCACTGGCTTCCATGGGACTTCGAAGGCTGAGCTGTGGAGAGCCTCCATGACAGAAACAGCCACATCTCCACAGCAGCTGTGGGCTGTCTCCCAAATGCCAGCCGATCTGCTCAGGAATTCCCTCTGCTTTTAAATTATCACTAAATCTTCTTTTTCAAAAAAGGAAGAAAGAGAGAAAAGGAGAAAGGAAGAGAGGAAAGAAGGAAGGAAGGAAGGAAAGAAGGAAGGAAGGAAGGAAAGAAGGAAGGAAGGAAGGAAGGAAGGAAGGAAGGAAGGAAGGAAGGAAGGAAGGAAAAAGGGAGGGAGGGAGGGATGGAGGGAGGAAGGAAGGAAGGAAAGAAGAAAAGAAGAGAAAAGGAGAAAATCCTCATTTTGAGCCTTCATTTGTAACCTCCGGCTTAGTACCCAGCATTTCTTTTCTTTCTCCCTTGTAACTAACTTCTCTGAGCTGCTTAGGTGGTGGCCCTAGTCTGGGTGGTCTTAGCTGAGAGCCTGACAGTCAAGGATGTGAGCTCTCACTAGAGTCTCTTCCTCTGCCCTCACACCACCAAATCTGCATCTTGTCCTGTACTTCTGAACTCTCCCATTTCAAAGCAATCACTAGTTAACAGCTCAGCACCAAACCTTCCCTATTCTCTAGCTAGAAATGAAACCCAGCCTCCCCAGCCTCCCCAGCTTCCCCCAGCCTCCCCAGCCTCCCCAGACTGGTTCCTCCTAAGTCTGTGAGACTATTTCTTATCCTTAGACTGTGATGTCCCTAAAGGAAGTGGGCCCTTCACGTTCCTGTTCCTTCCCCATAGAGATGTGCATATACTTACCCAGTCTGCATGTGTTGAATGAATGAGTCCCGAGCTGTCCATGACAGGTGTGGGCCGTTAAGCATGATGTCGACCTTCCCTGGACAGATGGCAAGGACTACAGTCTTTGGAATCAGAGATACTCTCATCATGTTTTGTTTTGATATCTCCTGGCTTTCTGGCCAGTTTGGGCATGTTGGTTTCCATTTATAACCTCAAGTTTTTCCCAAATGCCAACTCACATTTGTCAGAGACAAAGAGGGTAACAGACAGACTTAACACAGAGCTTACCACACCCAGGCACAAACATGTGTTTTTTCACATGTGCAGATTCACATCGAGAGATTTCATCAGAAGTCACCAGAATCTTCTTTCTCTATACAGTATCTCTGCAGAGCTTGGTGAAAGTAGCATAGTAGACATACTGAAAAATTGCAGCAGGATTCTATAGAGCTAGAATCATGAAGGGGAATTTTGTAATCTCCATTGATTTTCCACGAGAAGCCCCTCCCTTCTTCCATGAGCACATTAGCCTCAGAGAGCCACCTACCAGCGCACCAAACCGAAGCACGAAAGACACCAGTTCTGTTGACCATCTCACCAGGCTCACTGCCTTGAATTTTTACATCCATTCTTCATGGGTCTGTACTTGCTTTCATATGCATGATGGCAAAAGACCAGCTCCTGGACTACATGGGATGTTTTAAGACCTGTGATCCTAACCATGAGATGCCAGGCTGGCTTTCATAATCACCAGATTTGCTTGCTTTGGGGAAAGCAACCTTTGATCATCTCAGCTGGGGGAACTTCATCAGGAGTGCTTGCTGAAGACTGTGTACACACTGGCTACCACCCACCCACCGTCTGCCCAGGTCAAGGTAGAGGCTTACGAAGTGTGCTGGCTCACACCAGTGCTGCCTAAAGTTTATTTCTTTTCAAAGCCCAGCTCCCTTCATAATAGTTTGTCAAGGGGCCAGCCTCCATCGCTTGATTGTCAAAGGGGCAACACACAAAGATCAAAGCAGCTAGGGAGATGGAAGGGAAATATTAGGATAACCAAAAGGAGAGAGAGAGAGAGAGAGAGAGAGAGAGAGAGAGAGAGAGAGAGAGAGAGAGAGAGACAGAGACAGAGAGAGACAGAGAGACAGAGACAGAGAGAGAGAGACTGAGAGATAGGCGGTAGAGAGGGGGACACAGACACAGAAACACAGAAGAAAAGCAAAAGAAGATGTCAGTGAGCAAAGAAGAGAGACAGTGGAGACCGGATGAGATTATAGTGTCAATTGCAGATGTCCCTTTATGAGTTTACCCCTTCATAGCCAGCCGATTTATATTCCTAAGCTTGTTGGCCGCAGGGGCTCCCAGGCAGGCTGTGTCCCCAAAGTGAGGGCAGTAAACTTTCAGGGTCTCAGCCATGATTGCTGTCCCTGGACGTTGAATACACATTTCCCACTGGGTTCTGTTTGGCTAGTGCGGAGCCTCACAGCTGTGCAGATTGCTCAGTAGGGAACACCATGTCTGTTCTCTCAAAGAATTTGACAAATTAACTATGAACAAAGTTGCTTGGACGTGACATAGAGCCTCGCATGCTGTGTCGTGCCAAGATGAAGCTTTGTCAGCAATGCTGTTTTCACAGATATGAAAAGGGAGTTTCCAGGACCCACAGAATAGATGGAAGTATCACTGTGTTTAGAGACGAAGGCGGGAGGCAAGGTGAGAGCAAAGGGCAGCATTGCAGTCTGAGATGAAAGTTCCAGGATAGCCCTACACCAACAAGGCACTAAAAAAGTTCCTGATGAGAGGAGTGAGGGGCTCTGCTAAGTAAATCCCCGCCAATTAGTATAATACCCACACTCAAGGATCAGCGACTTATAAAACCGAACAGTCAAAGAGAAAGTATTTGACAGTTGACTCTACTGCGGGGTTTGTGCTTGGGATATCGTCTTAGGCTTTTTATTACTGGTATAAAACACCGTGACCTAAAGCAAGTTGGGGAGGACAAAGTTTGTTTCAGCTTATGTGTGTAAGCCACATGCATCATGAAAGGAAGTTAAGGGAAGAACTCCAAACTAGAACCTGGAGGCAGGAGCTGATGCAGAGGCCATGGAGGAAGGATGCTTACTGACTTGCTCCTTCTGGCTTGCTCACCCTGCTTTCCTATACAACTCCAGAGGGCCACCCAGGGATGGCAATATTTCTCCATGGGTGTACTGGCTGGTTTTGTGTGTCAACTTGAAACAAGCTGGAGTTATCACAGAGAAAGGAGCCTCCGTTGAGGAAACGCCTCCATGAGATCCTCCTGTAAGGCTTTTTCTCAATTAGATCAAGGGGGGAGGGCCCCTTGTGGGTGGTGCCATCCCTGGGCTGGTAGACCTGGGTTTTATAAGAGAGTAAGCTGAGCAAGTCAGGGGAAGCAAGCCAGTAAGTAACATTCCTCCATGGCCTCTGCATCAGCTCCTGCTTCCTGACCTGCTTGAGTCCCAGTCCTGACTTCCTTTAGTGATGAACAGCAATGTGGAAGTGTAAGCTGAATAAACTCTTTCCTCCCCAACTTGCCTCTTGCTTATGATGTTTGTGCAGGAATACAAACCCTGACTAAGACAATGGGCTAGGCCCACCCAGATCATTCATTGATCAAGAAAATGCATAACAGGCAATCTGTACAGAGGCATTTTCTCAGTTGAGGCTCCTCTTCATGGATAAATCTTGCTTGCATCAAGTCAAAACAACAACCAACAGGAAGGATATTTTATGTCAATAATATCATTTAAGTTCATACCATGGTCCAAAAAGGTGGGCGTTAAATTGGGAATGTGGTGGAGGACCCAAGCATCAAAAAGAACAGAACTCAAAGAAGTTAAAGCCTTGTCACACAAGGACAGGAGTGTGCGGCTGCGTGTGAAATGATCAGAACAGGTAAGGCCATAAAGTTGGAGTTCCATTTATTGAATCCCAGGAAGACAATAGGGTGTGGCTGCTCACTGTGGGTTTCTTTATGGAGGGTGAAAACGTTTCGAAACTAGATACACATTGGCCAGCGTTTTGAATGCACTCCACTCTGCTGACCGATATACTCCAGAATGATTTTTAGGTGAGGTTATTCTTTTTTCTGAGTGGGAAAATTTAAGTGAAGACTTACCTGGAGCTGCACAGTGCTGATGTAGAATAGCCTGAACTGAAACCTGGGTTTGGTAAAATCAGGTCTGTAGTAACAGTGAAGTTCTGTAAATTCATGGATCATTCATACGCAGAGCTGACTGCCTCCAAACACGAAGAACTTGTTCTCCACATTGAAGCTTGGTACTCACTACTTCCTCCCCACCCTTTACTTCCTCCGTGGAGTCCTTTCTCCACAGTTCACCAGCCCTGCAAGCTTGCCTGGTCTGACTTCTGAAGGAGTACTCTTGTGTCATCAAGGACTAGTGCATCTTGGTTACTATGCCTTAGTTTCCCCCCAATTTACTTGTGAGATAAAAAAAAAGTTTATCATGGTTCAATATAAGAATAGTGAATCTATCTAGTAGATGGAAAATGTATAATATTCTCAGCAGCCCTTAGAACTTTTTCTAGAATTTATCACATGACAGACCACAGATAAAGTCTTAGCATATTAAAAAAAAATTCTCATCAGTTTATAGTGGAATAAAATAAAATCAACATCAAGAGAAACAATAGAAGCTGCCCACAAACTTGCAGCTTAAACAGTGCACTTTGGGAAGACCCTTGGCTCGGTGAAGAGATCAGGGAGGAAAATTTGAAGTCCCTCACATTAAAACAAAATGATAGCACAACCCACAGATCCTCTGGTTTATAGCCAAGGCCCTCTTTCCTTCAGAGACACTGGTCTCCCAGTCAAAAGTATAGTCATTAGCCAATGCGAGGAAGCGAAGTGTTGTCTATTTCCCAGAAGTTCAAAGCATTTCCAACCCTTTTAAGAGAGGGGAAGCCAGATCCATTGTAATTGCTGATGGTTCGTGACTTGCTGGTCACATGATTAAGCTGTGCCCTGTTAGTCCCAAGTCTATCTACAACATTCTGACCTACAGTCTAGGATTGGCTCTTAAAGCAGTCATGGTAGCTAGACATAGATAAAGCATCTGGAGACTCAGGTGTCATTGCCTTGCTTGGGAGACACTACACACTACACGGCCACACTACAAACTACGCAGCCTCGCTTCACGCTGAAGGGACACTCACCACACAGCTATACTTCACGATGTGCACCAATTCCTGAATTCACACAAACCAACCTTTTGATTCATGACATTAAATCCCGAAATGAAAAAGCCGTATGTTTTTGTTTGACTTAATTTGAAGCATACTAAAATGTACTCTATTTCTGCCAGGAGTGGATGGCAAGAATGTTCATGGGTCTCAGCCTATTTTTTAAGCTGTCATTAGAAATGATTAATATTTAAGCAAAATCAATAAAAATTGGATTTGGAAAAAAATCAATATTTAAGCAAAAGCATTACAAATCACATGACTAACATCGACACCCTTCATATATTAAAAAGGTTTGTTTTTCTGTGGCATATGGGTACAGCTACAGCTGCATGGAGCAACATTTTAAAGTTGAAATATTAGTATGAGCCATGAGGATAAATCATTTTGAAAATCAACCTCAGTCCTTTAGAGGAAGAAAAACATCAGAGTAAATGCCAGCAACTATTAAATCTCACTGTCACACATATATTAAGTATAAGTATATATGGATTTGTATATGTCTTTATTTCTAACAATCTTTCTCCCAGCCTTTCGTGCTCTCATGGTGGCTACATCTAAAAAGCAGATACAGTCAAAATGGTGAATACCACTGTGTCTCATGTACCTGTGAGAGATGAAAAGAATAGAGTAGGTACCCTTAAACTAAGAAATCACGCTATAATATCAACCCTAAAACATTGGCTAAACAAATATAAGCTTTTTATGGCCAATTACAACTTTTTAAAAGTTACTTTTATTTCTTTACAGTCCAGCCATTGCTCCCTCCCAATCCCCCTTCCCACACTTTCTCATCCCATTCCCCCTTCCTGGTCTCCAAGAGGATGTCCCCTAACTCTCCCACCAGGCCTCCCCACTCACTGGGACTTCAAGTCTCTCGAGGGTTAGGTACATCTTCTCCCACTGAAGCCAGACCAGGTAGTCCTCTGCTGTATATGTGTCTGGGGTCCTTGAACCAGCTCTTGTATGTTGCCTGGTTAGTGGCTCAGTATCTGAGAGATCACAAGGGTCTGGGTTATTTGAGACTGCTGGTCTTCCTACGGGGTTGCCCTCCTCCGCTTCTTCCAGCCTTTCCCTCATTCAACCACAGGGGCCCCCAGCTTCAGTCCATTGGTTGGGTGTAAGTATCTGCATCTGACTCAGTCAGCTGCTTGTTGGGCCTCTCATAGGACAGCCATGCTAAGCTCCTGTCTGTAAGCACATCATGGCATCAGTAATAGTATCAGGCTTGAAGCCCCCCTTTGAGATGGAGCCCTAGTTGGGCTTGTCACTGGACCTTCTTTCCCTTAGTCTCTTCCCCATTTTTGTCCCTGCAATTTTTTTTAGACAGGAACAATTCTGGGTCAGAATTTTTGACTGTGGGTTGGCAATTCCATCCCTCCACTGGATGCCCTGTCTTTCTATTGGAGGTGGACTTTCCCCACTGTTGGGCATTTTGGCTAAGGTCCTACCCTTTGAGTCCTCACCTCCCAAGTCTCTTGTACTTTCTTGTATTTTCATTCATTCTGCTGGCACTCAGGGCTTCTCTCCTCTCCTGCCCCCAGACCTGATCAGTTCCCCTTTTCCCCTCCCCCTCCCCTCTCCCACCCACATACCTCCCTCCTTCCCTCTGCCTCTTGTGATTATTTTCTTCCCTCCCCCAAGTGGAATTGAGGCATCCTCCCTTGGGTCGTTTTGCTTGTTAATCTTCTTGAGTTCTGTGAATTGTATCCTGAGTATTCTGTACTTTTTTTTTTTTTTTGGCCAACATCCACTTACTAGTGAGTACAACTTTATGGTGGGTTCACCACGAGATATTTTTCTGTCCTGGAAACCTAGACCAGATACCCTACGAAGCTCACAGTTTCTTCTTGCTCTTCAAGCATTTGTTTAGCAGCAGACTCATCTTTTCCCATGAAATATTAGCCCAGCTTTGTTTTACTTTCTAGTTATATGTGCCCGAGGAGATGTAACAGAGGAGAGCATTTATGACGTCTTCCTTTATAGTGCTTCTTTTCTAATCTCACCTCACCATCAAGAATCACCCCCAGCCTTTCCACAGAGAACTTCCAACACTGGGTCATTCTACATCCCCAAGCCTCGATAGAAGAAGATATGGTACTCAGGACCAATCCACTGTGACACATGGCTTTAGTCTGTAGTATGCTAAGAAAACTTATAACCCAAATTTCTCTAGCATTTGAAACATGGGTTTTATTGTTTTTGACACACTCTGATTTCTGCTCAGTAAATGTTCTCTCTCTCTCTCTCTCTCTCTCTCTCTCTCTCTCTCTATATATATATATATATATATATATATATATATATATATATATGGTAGAGACATTTATAATAGCCAAATATTGATATAAGGAAAATAAAAAGAACTGGACATGGTGATACACACCTTTATTTCCAGCATTTGGAAGACAAAGGGAGGCATATCTCTATGAGTTCAAGGCCAGCCTTGTGGACGCAGAAAGGCCATCAAAGACAGGCAAAGGGCTACATTATGAGACCCTCTCTAAATACAGAAAAAGAGATCAGAATAAATTAGTTACTAAGCACTAAAAGTATAAATGATCCTTGATGTAGCTAAGAGCTTTCTGGTCAGGGGCTTCTTAGTTGCTTACTTTTCTTTGCATTCAGAAGCTAGCTAACTTCCTGCCAAATATTACACACAATTGGGGCAATCCAATTTCTCTTTACTTGGAAATTTTTCTTTGAGCCATTAAAATGGCTCATTTAAATGGACTACTTTTGTAAGAGTTTATAGAATCTGTATAATGTATCATATTATAAAATGCAAAGTTGGTTGACTACATACCTTGTCAAGAATAATATGGTCAAAATCTATTTCTAGAAATATCCTTGAATTGGGTCTGTTGGCATTCTACTGAAAGTAATATGGATGGCGACTTTCTTCTCTCCAGGCAAAGGCTGTCCTCTCTGCCCAAGCCTCCTCCTCCAGAGGATCCTGGAGATGGGAGCAGAAGACATATTTGAAATGTAGATCAGCTTCTATAGAAACCGAAGCCCATGTCACTTAAAGACAAACACTGAGACCAGAATGTGTGTCTCATCCAGTGGGCTGCTGTAGCAGGACACCATAGACTGGACGGCTGAAGTTACGAAGTGCATACAAGAGGGCTCTGTCTCTCTGACCCTCTCACTTCCAGATACACCACACTGCAGAGAGATTGGGCTCCAGCACATGAATTTAGGGAAACAAATATTCAGAAACATACATACATACATACATACATACATACCCATGTGAGACATGTTTAGGGGCAGGTGCTCTGTTCTTTGTATCTCTCTTTCATTGTGTATTTGCCATTGCTGTTATTAAGATGGGATTTGGTGCAGCTCTTGTTGCCTTTGAATTAGCTGTGTAGCTGGCATTGTTCTTGAACTCTTTAATATTTATTTTTAGAGTTTTGTCTTGTTTATTCGCCGTGTGTGTGTATGTTGTCTACATGTATGTGTGTACCACATGTATGTTGGTGCTTGCAGAGGCCAGAAGAGGGCACCGTTTCCTTTGGCGTTTTAACTTACCATGTGGGTTCCTGGACTTGAACCTGTGTCCTCTGGAAGAGCAGCCAGTGTTCTTAACCACTATGCCATCTCTCCAACCCCTCCCTTGCCTTGAAACTTTGATCCTCCTGCCTCCACCTCTTAGGATGACAAATACATATCACCACACCCATCTCAGAAGCTGTTCACTTCAATCAGTTTGGTTTTGAGCAATACAGAGTGTGAGTCACAGACTCTGATGAAGGAGCTGGCTATAGAGGAATGAAGCAGCAGACAGCCTACATGAGCTAGTACAACACTGTGGATACGAACAACACAATACAATAACAGTGTGCAAAACACAAAAGCAGATGAGCCGCAGCCTCCACCTCACTGTGGCAAGGAAGACATTCTTTTACTGCCGTGAGCCAAGTGAACAGTCCTTGTTATCTTACCCAGCCCTTTCCTGGAAAACGCCCAGGACATTCTTCTTCTACCTCCCCCTTTAAGAAGAATCCAGTGAATGCGTTTCAAACTGTGTGCTGTGGGCTATGAATGGATTAATTCAATAAAGCTGATCAATCATGATAAATACCATTTTGAGTCAAGTAGAAAAAAGTAAAATAAACCAGCATAGAATACTAGAAAACTGTGTACATTTCATGTAGTAATTATTTATTAAAAAACAAGATTATTTGCCTTTACAATAGAAAAGATATCCTTTTTTTATTTTCATTTTTGTTGGGGGAGGAAAATTCTGAAGTAGTGACACCATTTATAATAGATGCTTTTCCTCTATTCCTCCTCCCGTGTGTGTGTGTGTGTGTGTGTGTGTGTGTGTGTGTGTGTGTGTGTGTACTTAGTTTTAATGTTCAAGTTGCAATTGTAGAGAATGAAAGAAATACAGTCTTTTGGATGGGAGAGAAAAAACTGAGTGTTCTGAACATGCAAAGTCCATATGTAAAAAGAGTAATATGAACATATCCTAGAAGTTCTGCATGTTGTCTATAATCTGGTTCCTTTGGCTAGTCCTTTGTCAAGTGATCACACACAGCCAGAAAAGGAACGAGCAAACAGAGACTTTATTCTGAGATGCTTTGTGTCTACACAGCTAGGGTTCTATTGCTATTAACAGTGGCTGCAGCAAAGATCAGACACTACAATAGACCCAAACTTCACCATATACCTGGTATTCTCCATTCAACCCCACATACTTTAATAGAGCCCCAGAGAGCCCAGGGTCACCATTACTGCTTTAGAGTGGCCTGCCACCTCAGTCCTGTACTTGGGGGCTTTTCAAGGACATAGTGCTAAAGTAAGACAATCTGGGTAAATGAGATCAGGATGTCAGACTAATGCTGACCAAGCCAAAATTTCTATACTCTATTTTTCAACAATGTTGTCAGTCCTAAAACCAGATTTGAAGCACTGATCTCATGTTATTGTTGAAATAGTTTCCTCATGGGACTACAAAGAAAGGGAAAGTAACTGCTAAAGGAAATGACCTGGTGCTTTACAGTCATAATCCATGTTTTTTTTAAAAAAAAAATGCAGCCTGGAGCTGGAGCTCAGTGGTTAAAAGCACTGTCTTCCAGAGCCCTGGTTTGATCTCCAGCACCACAAGGTAGCTCACAACTCCCTGGAACGCCAGTTCGCCAGGGTCTGATGCCCTCTTCTGGCCTCCTCGTGCATTGCAGGTATGCGGTGGACGGACATACTTGCAGGCAAAACGGCTATACACATAAAAATAAAATGAAAGATTTAATATAGCTTAACATATAACAAAAGGCCCTATACATTAATAAAATTTTATGCAAATTCCTTTAATTTTCTCAAGTATTTGAAACCTTTTTTCCCCTGAAAACAATACCTCAATTTTTAGGGAACCTGTATTATTTTTTGTGATCTCAGTCACTGCTGTTTAAGAGATTATTCCTTCTCCTTAACTGCTTTCATGCTGAGTGATACAAGCAAGGATTGTCTCATAGATGAGAAAGGTCTTCCATGACTTCGCCCTCACCACCACTACCACCACTGTGCTGTGGGCTCCTCTCTCACCATGAACAGAGAGGAAGCCAAAGGCCGGTCACGACTTTATCATCCTTTGTCAAACATAGAATATATCTCATTTAGCAGAATCAGAAACAATACCCCAAACATCTCCAGTGACGAGGGATCACCTATTTGAGTGAAAAGAGGCAATTTCCTAATACAGGTTCCAGGCAGTATGGCTGTAGCTTTAACAGAGACGTTAATGAAAATTTGTCTCTGTAGGGAATGACCGCACATTAGCGCTTTAGACCCTGAGTGCAGAGCCATGTGTTCATTGCCCTGTAGACAATGAAAAATCTATCTACTACTGAGAAAGGAAAATGAATTAATTTTGCCACCCTCCTCCTACAGAAACACAAATGCAATCAGGGGGGGGGGGATGCCCAAGAACTAACAAGTCACAGAAAATCAGGGGCAACATTTAAGTCTTGACACATTTTGTTCCTCAGTTAACTTCCATCTGACCACCCACTGGTTAACATGCAACTAATGGTGTGTGTAGGCTGACTTTGCTCTATTTACCAAAATGAAGCCAAATGAAATAAAATATAAAAGGAATAGTTTCTCATACGCCATCAGTCACTTGATACATGAGGGCTTTGTTTTGGTTTAGTTGTTTTGGTTGCAGTATGCTGAGTGTTGGAAGGACGGAAAGTTCTGGAACTTTCTCCTCTGATGTATGATAACAGTGTCCTTCCTTCTGCCTTCTACCTGTCTACCAGTTATAACACCTAGAGAGCCTCCTCACTTTTTACATCTCTTCCTATAGAGTACATAAAATAAAGGTTACTTATTATTTTATAAGAGTTTAATTTGTGAAGTTCTCTCTAAGCCAACTTCATACTTTCCTTTCTCAGTTGCCCCAGCCAGCTGCCTATTTTACAAAGAAATTGAATGGTATAAATTCAGCTATTCTATGCATATCTTCAACACTGTTTCACCAATTTTGAGCAGTCTGTGAAATATTAGCAGAATTTCTGCATTCTCTTGATCGATAACAAAAGCAAAACAGTCTTTATATTCTCTCCTTGGTCATTTGAGAAAGATAAAATAAGTATCAATATTCTTCAGCAAGCTTCTGTAGATGCCAGAGTCTGAAAATGGACTCCCACCTGCACTCATACATACACACAAGCCTTGGCAAGCAGACCCGTGACTCTCATGGGACAATACAATGGATCTGCGCACCATGTCCTCAAAAAAGGACGCATGCCTCACAAACAGTTACAGAAGATTTCTATGAATCCAGGGTCCTCTTCTTGTCTGGAGACCTCTATTTTAATTTCTGTGGACATTTCTTGTCCTGGCATGTAGAATAGGCATCTTCTCGTTCTCTTACTGAACTAAGCAGAGGCGTTAGATCTTCGTGACCATTTCTCCATTCCTGCAAGCATCCTCTGCCTTGACTTGCATGCTAGCCACCATCCGTCACTCTGATTTCTCCAGCAGGTCCCTCTCTCTTTTGCCAGCTCTTGGTGTTTTGGGGTTTCTCAGTGCTTGGCCTTAAACTCTTCTCTGGCTTTAATCACTTCCTGAACGACATCAGAAATGCTTCATTAGCAGAAGAGAATGACTCCCAAATTTCCAGTAAATACATTTCCAGCCCAGATCATTTTTTGTGCATTCCAACTACTCAATCAATATCCACTTAGGGGTCTCAAAGGCACAGCAATTCATATCTGTTCAACAATCAGCTCCTTTTTGCCCGTACAATTTCCTTTCTTGTCTGATGCGTCTTAGCGGCTGGCATTACATTCTTCTTGGTATTACATTTCTCTCCACCATTACCTTCTGTCTTAGTTAGGGTTCTATTGCTATGAACAGACACCATGACCAAGGCAAGTCTTACAAAGAATAACATTTAATTGGAGCTGGCTTACAGCTTCAGAGGTTCAGTCCATTGCATGGTAGCATCCAGGCAGGCATGGTGCAGGAGGAGCTGACTAATGTGACCTCGCATATCCCACATACAAACTGTGATCTTGCATATCCCACATACAAACTGTGATCTTGCATATCTCACACACAAACTGTGATCATGCATATTCTGTATAAAAACTATCCTACTGGTTCACTCCTCAGCAGATAGTGAGCCATAATGGCTGGTCATCTGAGTTAGCCTTGTGCCTGCCAGTTGTCAAAGTCTTTGCAAGTTCCATCCTCTGCCTATGCTGCTTAAACCTCTCTCCTCCTCAGACATTCTCTGACATCCATTTTACCTTTAGCACTCAGTAATACAAAAGTCCATCTCTCTGAAGAACCTCCCCAGAACCTCCAACACATCATCTTCTTTCCCACTATCTATCATCGCTTGTAACTGTCTGTCATTGTTTAGTGAGGATCTTCTCTTCATACAGAAAATGATATTTTTTCTCATCCCAGGATGATAATTATAAAGACAATTCAGAGCTTCCTTTAGAGTTCCAGATGCTCCAGATGCTGTGGCATCTCTAGACCATCCCAATCCGGACTCACAACATTTACACCATCTCAAGAAGATGCCTGTGCTCCCCGTGTGATGGTTAACTATGTGTCCACTGGACAGACTTTAGAATCACCATGGAGACAAATCTCTGGGACTGTTCTGGAGGGATTTTCTAGATTAGGTAATAGATATAAGAAGTCACATTCAGATTGCCAGAGCAAATAAAATGAATGCCAAGCAGCATGCACACCTGTCCTCCCTGGTGGTGAAGACAGTGTGAACAACTGCCTCATGCTCCTGTTGCTATGCCTTTCTACTTTGAGGAACTATAGCCTGGGACTGTCAGCCAAAATAAACTTTTCTTTCAATATATATATATATATATATATATATATATATTTTGTAAGCAACAATACAATTAACTCATATCCCCCTTGAAGTGAAAGTTTCTGGTTGTGTCATGTGATGGAGATTCACATGGCATTTTACTGAGGCAAGACCCATGGGAGGATACGTGATGTTTAGAGAGAGTATAAGTGGGGCTCAATGGACAGTGATGGCGTGCTTGTATAGCTAGCTGTACCACTCTTTGTTGGTCTGGCATCTTTGCTGATCTTCACTTTGTTGAGAGAGGCATGGCAGGGAAATCCTGGCGTTGCAGCTGGGCCTGGTCCCTCTGGCTGACGAGTGCTGATGTGGCGAAGACCTAGCCATTTCCACTGGATCGTGCCACCACCATTAGTGATTTGTGTTTAGAGACACTTTTCACCTGGACTGTTGGTATCCTGACACTATTTAACTGGACTGCTGGTATCCTGACAAACAGATTGGAATCACCCAGAAGAACTATTTCTAAAGAGGTCCACATTCATTTGTCCTATTGTGCTGGCCAGTTTTATGAGTCAGCTTGACACAAGCTCACAGAGAAAGGAGCCTCCCTTGAGGAAATGCCTCCATGAGATCCAGCTGTAAGGCATTTTCTCAATTAGTGATCAAGGGTGAAAGGGCCCATTGTGGGTAGTGCCATTCCTGGGCTGGTAGTCCTGGTTCTAAAAGAAAGCAAGCTAAGCAAGCCAGGGGAAGCAAGCCAGTAAGCAGCATTCCTCCATGTTCCTGCCCTGTGTGAGTTCCAGTCCTGACTTCCTTTGGTGATGAACAGCAATGTGGAAGTGTAAGCTGAATAAACCCTTTCCTCCCCAACTTGCTTCTTGGTCATGAGGTTTGTGCAGGAATAGAAACCCTGACTAAGACAGAGATATGTACGGCCCTTTTATTTCCCTTCCCTCCCTGAATTAAAATTTCTCTTTTCTTATGACTTTTAATAATGGTTTTGCCTATGCTTATACTTCACAAATATAGAACCCCATAACATGTAGTCATCTGTGGTTTGCATTTTATCACTCTCAAGACGCCTGTGGTTTTCATGACTATTGTGAGGGTCAGTAAGGTTCTTTTTTTTTTTTTAATTGCTGGGTTAATTATTCTGATATTTATTCAACCTCCCATTAATGTTCATTATTTAAATGTTTCTAGCTTCAGCTGTTATGCACACTTTTTGAGGATGATTTTTAATTAGTAAATATTTGAAATAAATTTCTTTGGCTACAAGGTATATGTGCATTTAACTTGGTAATAAACTGTCACAACATATTTTGTACTATTTTGCAGTATTATTGTAGTATACAGATCCCTTTTATAAGTAGTTTCTGCTATGATTGTTTTTAAAATTTAGCCATGTTTGCTGCACCGTATCTCATAATGACATCTAAATGCATACAATGAAATAAGACCGTATTAGCCTATACTTTCCAGAGTCCCCCAACATGTCCCCCTCCTAAACTTCATCTCCTGCTGTTAAAAGAGAATAACTTATTAAGCTTAGTGCTCACATGTCCGCAGGTGTGAGGCCACACACATAAGAGCATGCAGTACCCAACAGCAGTCCCTCCTCCCCCAGTCCTCTTTACTGCCAGCATCATCTCACTTAGGGGTGGGACTTCCTGAGTGCCTTCCATCTGCTGGAATCCTGCCGGCCTTGATCTCTCACACATGCTCTAAGCAGGTAACAGGAGTGGCTGTGAGCTTGAACACAACAGTCATGCCATAGCCAGAAGACAGCTTTCCACAGCACTCCTCAGCCTCCAGCTCCCACATTCTCTGTCTCTTCTTCTCTGACTTTTCCTGAGCTCTGGTGGGAAGAAGGGGGTTGACAGAATTGTCCCGTTTAGGGCTGCGTACGAAGTACCTCATGCACATCACTTTGAGCGGTTATGAGTCTCCTCATGGTTTCAGCTGGCTTTTCCCTGATTGCTAATGATCTTTAATAGCCTGTACTCGTTATCCGTACCTACATCTTCATTGTGAAGTATCCATTCGTGTCTTCTATCGATTGTTATTGGATTGCCTGTCCTCATTTTTATTAAGTTGTAGATACTGCTTATAAATCCCAGAGAGGATTCCAATATCAGAGATACAATTATATTGTCCCAAATGATGATTCGTTTATTTATTTTGTAACGTCATCCTTTACTAAAGATATCATTTTAATTCTGTCAGCCTGATTTGTCTGTTGTTTCCTTTAAAGATCGGTGGGCCTTTTCTGTGCACACTGAGACATCAATTCCTCACAGTGACAACACGTTCTCTGTGATCCCAAACGCTCTGTGGCTCTAGCCTCCTTGTTAAGATCTGATTCATCTTTTTCTCTACTTTGCATTTTGTTGCTATGACAAAACACCATGACCAAAACCAACTTGGGGAGGAAAGAGTTTATTTGGCCTACAGTTATTTCCCTAAGTCACAGCTCAGCATCGAGGGAAGGCCGGCAGGAGCTGAAGCAATCATGACAGGAAGCTTCTCACTGCCTTATTCCCAGGGCTTGCTCAGCCTGTTTTCTTATACAATCCAGGACAACCAGCCCAGGGGAGGCCCCACCCACAGGGGGCTGGACCCTCTCACATCGACCATTAAGAAAAGGCCCCGCCCCAGACATGGCTACAGGTCAGTCTGATGCAGACCATCTTCCAACTGAGGTTCCCACTTCCCAAGTGAAGCTAGTTTCCATCAAGTTGACAAAATTGAACCAGCACACCTCCTAAAACTGGGTGTGGATGTCATGCATGCTTTCCCAGATACTGACCATATTTTCCAGCTCCATGTAGTATTGAAACCATGTTTTTTCCCTAATAGATTTATTTAATAATTTTATGAAAAATTTAGTATCTAGACAAGCCTAGAACTATTTTTTGGAGTTACAGAGCTAGGCGGCTAACAGTGATATGTCTACATAACATTATGATGGTGTTTCATTAACTTTTTAGTAAGCCGCCAAGTTAGAGACTAAAAAATTCTTTTTTTTTTTTTCCCACAAGACGCGGGAGCGGGAGCATGGGACGCGGGCACCTTAAGGGCTGAGCCACCGGCAGTTCGCTTAAAAAATTCTTGATTGGATCTTCTTTTGCAATTATTTTGGCTCTTCTGGGTCCTTCCTACTTTACATTTGCAACTTCACTTGTTATCTTTTGTTTTCTTTCTTTCTTTTTTTTAATTGAAAATAGATTCTTCTCTCATACAATAATACATCCTGAACCAGTTTCCCTCCCTCCACTCCTCCCAGCTCCTTCCTACTTCCTCTCTCCCCCTCCTCCACTTCCGCCTGTTTCCCTTCAGAAAAGTTCAGGCCTCTAAGAGACAACAACCAAACTGGACAGTACAGAAGGCAATACAGCAAACCAAAAATCATCACCCCTAACTTGGACAAGGCTAACCAGTAGGAGGAAGAATCAGAGGCACACCCAATACCATCGTTAGGAGTCTAACAATAACAAAAGCTAGCAATGTTACAAATATGTAACGATATAACAATGTAACAAATATACAGAGAACCTGCAGGCTCTGTGCATGCTGCTCCAGTCTCTGTGAGCCTATATGAACCCTACTTAGCCGATTCAATGGGCTGTGATCTGGTGTCCTCCATCCCATCCAACTCCTACTGCCTTTCTTTTCAAATCTCTTCCTTGGGGTTCCCTGAGATCTGAAGGAAGGGACCCAATGGAGACTCACTCATTCTCCATATAATGTCTGGCAGTGAGTCTTTGCACCTGCTCCCACTGACTAGAATTAAATTGTTTAGGGTGAGGAAATTTGACAGTAAATTTGTAAACACGATGTTTTTATTTACTTAGGACTTTAAAATTCTTTCAGAAAAGTTTATAACTTATATAATACAGTTCTAAATAAAATCTCAAATGTTTGATTTTTATCAATAAGGACTCAACAGCCAAATGTTGGGGTGACAGCCTGCTAGCTCAGAGAGGCAGAGAAAGCACCCAGCTGACCTTTCTCCTCAGCCAATTCACAAAAGGAAAAGCAAGCTCTCCTCCATGCTGCCTCAACAACCCCTCAATCTGAATGTCTTTTCCTGCTACTTCCTGTGTGTCTATCTGTCCTCCTGACTTCTTAGTCTTTATGGTTTTTCCTGGGTTCACTCTGTCAACTGGTTGCTTGGTCAGCCTGTTGCTCTATTGCTGACTTTGTCTAATCCTGTTTAAAATAAACAGAAAGCTCCTGGATTAAAGGTTTGTGTTAGAAATGAGCACCACAACTAGAAACTGGTTTTCTAATAAATAATACAATCTTGGGGTTCACAAGGTAATCAAATATCCTGTAGCTGACTTGTAGGTTTTTTTTTTTTTTTAAGATATTTACTTCTTTATAGTTTGCTTGTTAATGATACTGTCACTGAAACTATTTTTTAATGTTGTCCTCAAAATGTGGGAGAGTGGTACAGAATGATATATTCCCTTTTTTGTATTGACTTTGACCTTTTGACTTTGCTAAACTAATTCATTCATCTTAATAGTGTTTTTGAAGATTCCTGAGTACTAACACAATTCTGTGATGTAATCATAGGATTTTGCTTATTTTTATGACCTTTATTGGGGGGGGTGTTTTTGTTTTGCTTTTTTTAAAAATTATTTATTCATTTCACATTCCAATATCAGCCCTCTTCCTCTCAGTGCCCCCTAATGCAGACCATCCCCCCATTCTTTCCCCCTCACCCCTACAAACTCCCCCCATCTTTATACTTTGAGGTTGTTTCATTTTACTTAAGCTTCCAATACAATCTGAATGCAGATAATTGAGACAAAAATCTGTTTTGTTACCAATCTGAAGAGATTTCTCTCAACGTTGTATAGTATTAGCTTCATGGTGTTATTTTAAGATTCTTATTTCATTAAGAAAATTCTTTCCAGTTTCTACATTTCAGAAATCTTTTAAAGATTTATTTTTAAGTATTTTAAACTATTTATTTTATTTTATTTTATTTTATTTTATTTTATTTTATGTGTATGGGTAGTTTGCTCACATGTATGTTTGTGCACTACATGTGTACCTGGTGCCTGCAGGTATCAGAAGAGGGTACAGGATCTTCTGGAACTGGAGTTTTGGACACTTGTGAGCTACCATGTGGGTGCTGGGGGGTCTTATATCTTCTGCAAGAACAAAATATGCTCTGGACTGCTGAGTCATCTCTACAGCCCTTGGTTTATTTATTTTTATTTTATGTATATGAATTTTTCCCTTCATGTATGTCTGTATACCACATCATGCGGTGTCTTGCAGAGACCAAGAGGAGGTATCTGATCCTCTGGAACAGTAGTTACAGGTAGTTCTGAGCCACCCTTGTGAGTGCTGGGAACTGAACCCAGGTCCTCTGCTGGAGCAACAAGTGGGCATAGAGAAATAGTGACTTTTATCAATACCTTTATCCCATAAGTATTATAATAGTCATTCAAATTAGGTTGTGGGAGGTTCAAAGTGTGCACTGCAATCCCCAGAGGAGACATAAACAATGATGTAAGCAAATATGCATATGAAAGATAAAAGAGAAGACTAAAAACGTAATCTTAGCAAGTCAGTAAGAACAAATGGAGTAAGGGCCCCTCAAACAAGACAGAGACCTGAGTCGTCCGGTCATAGTTAATAGAGACCCAAATCATCATGTCATGGTCAACAGAGACCTGAGTCACCATGGCATGGTCACAATAAATTTTAGGACTGTGTGTGTTGTAAAACCTAATATTTTATTTTTGTCTCAAAGAGTTTATTCTCATCTATGTAAATTTTACAATGCTAGACAAAGACTTCCTCTCCATATTTAATGACACACATTCCATTCCTGAGGTTCTTCCTTCTCCCCAGCTGCAAGTCCCCTCAGCTGAAGATACCATCCAGTGTTTTTGGAGTTCAGGTGAGCTGGTGTGGAATTCCCACCTTGTATTTTCAGTTTTCAATAATTTGATTGTGACAATACCTCAGTGTGGCTTTCCTGACCTTGCTGTTTACCCTGTCTGAGGTCTGCTGAATTGGGGTCTTATGTATCACACTTGGACATTTTTCAGCCATTATTTCTTCAAGGAAATTCTCTTTCCTTTCTTTCTGGGGCTCAATAACTAATGAACATTTTTGATGCCTGTGCATCTTTGTTTTCATTCTTCCTCTGTTCATTGCAATGAGACACTTTCAGTGATATTTGCTAAAGTTTTGTTGATGCATTTTCCTCTCCCACAGAATGCTGAAGCTATCAAAAATGTTAGTTCCTAACATTTCATTTTCCATTTTAACCTTCTCACTGTTCTTCCAGGGTTTGTGTTTTTCTCTGACAGCATTCCTTCTCTTCACCACTACAAATTTCTCTTTTTCTAAACCATTTAGCATTTTAAAAATATTTTTTTAAAACTTATGTTGCTAATTCAAATAACTGAGCCATCAAGAGGTTTATGGACCATATTTTGATTATGAGTAACATTTCCCTGCTTTCTCAATGTAGAACCTCAATGCCATTCTCTAAGATAAAAGCATCTAGAAGCTTACATGTGGCAGCTCACAGAGCAAGGAAATGGAGATGGTGTTTTATTTTGTTTATTTCAGATACATACTATAAAGATGGCACTTCGTATATGGATGAGGGGTCTAGGGCTGGGCTCTGGCTTGGTGCCATTATGATTAGCCTACTTCCAGCTTCCTGGAATTCAAATAACTACTTAATGATGTCAATATTCAATTTGGGATGAATTTGGACTCTGCTTTCAGATGCTTTTTAAGATTCTCCTTTGATTTGACCTAAAAAAACAACCCCCCCCAAAAAAAAGCCCACCCGAATATGAACTCTATGGAAGTAAGGATATCTGTCATTTCTCTCTGATGTCTCAATGGCCACTGACTGCAACTTGGCAAAATGTGTGGTAAAGATAGAAGTTTTAGGCCAAGCAAGTTGTTTTTACCTCTCCATTCTTTTGGACTCTAGCCTGTTCCTCTGGCCAGCACTTTCTGTCTAAGGTTCTGTTAATTTTCTTTTCAGCCATGGGCGACAGGCTGGTCCTGCATTCACAGCACACGCTGTGACTAGCAAGCTCTCCATTAGTACAGAATGGTCCTCTTTTTATAGTCCCCTGTGAATATCTCCCTCTCTTCACTGCAGTTAAATCTATCACTATTTCCTTTGCCCACTGCTCTTTTATAGTTTCATGAGAAAAACTTAGTCCCATGGTTACTTATAAGTACCGTGATGGTGATGGATCTTTACATTGTTGCACGTCTTCAGTGATAGGGGAACACAGGTTCTTATATCTTTATCCCCATCATTAAATCTCCAATGATGACAATAGGGAAAGTTATCTAAAGTACCGGTGGGCATATATAAAATGAAATAGAGATAATACAGATTCCTGGAAGAGCAAAGAGAATATAATATTCACACCATGTAAGAAAACAATAGAAACAAGAACTGGACCAGCCTTAAGATGCATGTAGGTGTCACTTTCTAGAGAAGTTCAATTATGGATTATAGCAATGCTTGTGACCTAGAACGACTCCTACGTCAGGAGTAGGTCACTGGGCAAATGCCCTTCAGAAACAATATTGGGCACAGAATTTTAGATCTAGATCTTGGAAAAATATCACAATTACTCTTGAAATCCAGCATCCTAGG